>NC_057802.1:578582467-578644511 GCF_018294505.1 Triticum aestivum
ATGCAACCGCAGACACATCCAGATTGGACACCATGGTGAAGGAGGAGCCGGTGTCGCCCTCGGCCACTACAAGAAGTATGTTAACTTGTGATCTTCTGTCAGTGACCCTGGAAGAAATGGTTGTAAATCTACGACCATTTCAGACCAATTGGTCATAAGCTGTTTGAGGGTCTCTAGGCCCTAAACAATAACGACCATTTTGATCAAAAAGGTCGTAATTTCCTTACACAAAATAGTCATAAAGCAGACAACACTGGTCCGCTGCCTTATTTCTAGCTGATCATGACCAATAGATGGTCAGAGCCTTGTAATTCCGGTGCATTGCTATGACTAGGCGCCACCTCATCAGTTTTGCCTATGTGTCATGTCCATGTGTCAATTTTTGCCCTAGGATATAAAGCGACCTACATTTCTGTCATTCCCAAAATTCCCAAAAAAATATCATAAATTCTTTGGATCATATACTCGTCAAATATGTCAAAACTCTCCCTTCCCTAGTTAAAAAATAATTCGGCAATATTCATTTTCCTATTCTGTTCAGAACAACACTTTGTGAAGGAAGTGCTATTTATATTTTCTTGATTGCCCTCAAAAATTTTGGGCACTCTTTCCTGTCCAAATAATTGCCTCATGAAAAAATGCAGCTCCATTTGCCTAGTAAATCATCCTCAGCAAATTTCCAAAGTTTTTGTTCAGCTAGAAGCTTTGTGAAAGAAGTACTAGCTTGCAATATCCTAATAAGTTGAATTTTTGCCACATCTTTTATATGCCCAAATCATAGCTCTCCACAAAATTTGAGCCCCATCTAACAATCCATGTGAGCACACCATCCAATCCTTGTTTTCGGTAACATTTTCAGTTTGTGAGTCAACTACATTTTATATTGCTTTATAATTGCTTCCAATTTACAAGGACATGACCTTGCCCATAGAACCTCCCTGCACCAAATTTTAGCTCATTTAATTTAGCCAATTTCTCTCACTATGTTTTCCAATTTTCTGTTCAGTGGAGAGCATTGTGAAGCAAGTACCATTTTTATTTATCCAAATCGTATGAAATTTTTATAGTGCCTGCATATGCCCAAATTATAATCGCCCCCAAAGTGCAGCTCAATCCAATCATCTATGTGAGCCCAGCATCAATTTCTTTTTTCTGTCCAGATTGGCACATTGCGAAGCAAGTGCTATCTAGGCCCCTCCTATTGCCGTAAAACTTTTTGGGCAACCTTCCATATCCAAATCATTGCCACATGTCAATATTCAGCTCCATTTGCCTAGTAAATCTTCCTCACCAAATTTCCAAAGTTTCTATCCACAGAGAAGCTTTGTGAAGCAAGTACTAGCTAGGATTATCAAAATGATCTAAGATTTTTCAAAATATTCCGTATGCTCAAATCATCACTCTCCATAAAATTTGAGCTCTATCCAGCAATCCATGTGAGCTCGTCATCCAATCTTTTATTCAGGTCATATTTTCAGCTTGTGAAGCAACTGTATTTTATATTACTTAAACTTTACCAGGGCATGTTGCTACCTATATAACTTCCCTCCACCAAATTTCAGCTCAATCCATTTATTCATTTGATTCCAGATTCAACATCCATATTTCTCTCCAGTGTGGTACTTTGCAAAGCAAGTGCCACCTAGGCTCCTCCATTTGAGTTGCAAATTTGCCGAGACAATCTCCTTAGTAGATGATCATCCTCAGCCAAAACTCAGGCCCATTGGCCATGTGCGTTTCTCCCGCCACTAATCCAACACTTGGCTGCTAATTCATGTTTGAGCTTAGTTCAGTGTCCTCGTGAGATTCTTCTGTTGTATTATTATTCCTAACACCTATCGGGAGATTCACCAACCCGCCAGACATGCCTAGGCCGCCCAGAACGCGTGGCAACGCCACGGTCACGCGATGACCACGCGCCTGGCATGCTGGTGTACGCGCTCTGGAGTTGGGGCCCTTGGCCACCATCCAAACCTCGACGTCTCGCCACCACAGCATGTATGTCCGATTAAATAGATACTTATGTACCTAGAAATGATATTTGGAAAAAATTAAAAAGGAAACTATAAGGCAACTGCAGTTTAAATTTGACCCACTTCCACCTGAATCGGCGGAAATTTGTCTTTTTCACAAGAGGTGGATCAGAACTTTTGACACGCAACCATTTGGTCAATTGTACATTAAATATGGTATCATATTTTAGAAAATTGATTTGGTCCAATTTTGCAACAAATATTTTGTAGGTCCTTCACAAAAAAGTTCATTTTGGGCACTCAAAAAATGGAAAATGAGTTTTTCGTGCAAATAAAATGAAACTTCCTTAGGCAACATTGTTTGTCATTCCAAGCTGCACCCTTGTGCAAAATATGAGATCATTTGAACAAACTATGCCATGCATGTGGCCATAAGATTGATCATCTCGCTTGAAAGCCATTTCTTTTATCATTTACCTACTCGAGGATGAGCAGGAATTAAGCTTGGGGATGCTGATACGTCTCCGACGTATCTATAATTTATGAAGTATTCATGCCATGTTTACAACAATTCCACATGATTTTGGTATGATTTGATTAGAACTAACCTGGACTGACACTGTTTTCAGCAGAACTACCGTGGTGTCATTTTTTGTGTAGAAATAAATGTTCTCGAAATGGGCTGAAAATTTACGAAGAATATTTTTGGAAAATATTGAAAATATGGGAGCGAAAAGATACCAGAGAGGAGTCCCGAGTCAACCAGAAGGGTGGGGGCACGCCCACCGCCCTAGGGCACGCCCCCTGCCTTATCACCGCCTCGTGGACCCCCTTTGACTTGTCCCCGACGCCAAAAGCTCCTATAAATAGAGAAATCTCCAGAAAGAAACCGAGATCAGGAGTTCCACCGCCGCAAGCCTCTGTAGCCACAAAAAACCAATCTAGTCCCTCTCCGGCACCCTGCCGGCGGGGGCTATCATCACCGGAGGCCATGGAGGAGGATCCCGGAGTGGGCCATCATCTGGAGGCCAAGGACCAGAGGGAGAACTTCTCACCATCTAGGGGGGAGGCCATGGAGGAGGAAGCACAAGGGGAGACTCTCTCCCCCTCTCTTTCGGTGGTGCCGGAGTGCCACCGGGGGAACCATCGCCGCGACGATCGTCTTCATCAACATCACCATCTTCATCACCATCCTCATCTCTTTTACGCGGTCCACTCTCCTGCACCCCGCTGTAATCCCCTACTTGAACATGGTTCTTTATGCCACATATTATGATCCAATGATGCGTTGCCATCCTATGATGTTTTGAGTAGATTTCTTTTGTCTTTTCGGTTGATTGATGATCTAGATTGGTTTGAGTTGTATGTTTTATTTTGGTGCTGTCCTATGGTGCCTTCCGTGCCGCGCACACGTGGAGGATTCCCGCTGTAGTGTGTTGCAATACGTTCATGATTCGCTTATAGTGGGTTGCTACAGTGACAGAAGCTTCAACCCGAGTAAGGAGTTGTTGCCTATGGCATAAAGGGGACTTGATTCTTTAATGCTATGGTTGGATTTTACCTTAATGATCTTTAGTAGTTGCAGATGCTTGCTAGAGTTCCAATCATAAGTGCATATGATCCAAGGAGAGAAAGTATGTTAGCTTATGCCTCTCCCTCATATAAAATTGGAATGACGACTACCGATCTTGTCAACAATTGCCTAGGATAATTCCGCACACCGATCAATCATTATTCCACACTCTCTATTTATAATCTATAGTAATATATTCTAACTTTATGTTAACAACACCTACTTTTATATTTTAGTTCTCCGATATCATGCAAAGTTATCCCCTTCATACCCACAACGTAGTTTTATTTCTCGTTTCTGGACGGAAGCAAACGTTTGGTGTATGTTGAGTCGTATTAGTGGCAGATAGGACTTGAGAGAATACTGATCTTACCTTTAGATCCTTGTGGGTTCGACACTCCATACTTATCACTTCCACCTTTGGAAATTGCTACGATGATTCCTTGCACTTGGGGATTATCAGACACCATCACGGTGGGGTTGATCATCCTCATTGGTGCCTCTCTGATGAAGCGTGAGTAGTTCACCATAGACCTATAGATCCGTTGGCAGTAGCTAGATGGTTATTGACCGGAGACGTGTCTCGGTCATGTCTACATAGTTCTCGAACCCGTAGGGTCCGCACGCTTAACGTTACAATGACAGTTTTATTGAGTTTTGATGTACCGAAGGAGTTCGGAGTCCCGGATGAGATCGGGGATATGACGAGGAGTCTCGAAATGGTCGAGACGTAAAGATCGATATATTGGACGACTATATTCGGACTTCGGAAAGGTTCCGAGTGATTCGGGTATTTTTCGGAGTACCGGAGAGTTACGGGAATAGGTATTGGGCCTTATTGGGCCATACGGGAAAGACGAAAAAGGGCCTCAAGGGTGGCCGCACCCCTCCCCTTGGTCTGGTCCGAATTCGACTAGGGAAGGGGGGCGCCCCCTTCCTTCCTTCTCTTTTTCCCTTCCTCTTTTCCTATTCCATATGGGAGGTGGAATCCTACTAGGACTAGGGAGTCCTAGTAGGACTCCACACTTGGTGCGCCCCCTCCTAGGGCCGGCCTCCTCCTCCCTTGCTCCTTTATATACGGGGGCAGGGGGGCACCCAGAGACACAACAATTGATCCTTGAGATCTCTTAGCCGTGTGCGGTGCCCCCCTCCACCATATTACACCTCGATAATACCGTTGCGGAGCTTAGGCGAAGCCCTGCGTCGGTAGAACATCATCATCGTCACCATGCCGTCGTGCTGACGAAACACTCCCTCAACACTCGGCTGGATCGGAATTTGAGGGACGTCATCGAGCTGAACTTGTGTAGAACTCGGAGGTGCCGTGCGTTCGGTACTTGATCGGTCGGATCGTGAAGACGTACGACTACATCAACCGCATTGTAATAACGCTTCCGCTGTCGGTCTACGAGGGTACGTGGACAACACTCTCCCCTCTCGTTGCTATGCATCACCATGATCTTGCGTGTGCGTAGGAATTTTTTTGAAATTACTACGTTCCCCAACATATTCGAGATCTATTTATCCAATCGATCACAAATTTTATCCAGTCAACTTGATAATTTCATACGCGTCGGGTTGCAAGTATTTGTTCTTTGTGTGCAGGTACCGTTCACATAGTGTTGCTTGGTTCTCCTACTGTATTGATACCTTGGTTTCATAACCGAGGGAAATACCTACCATAGATGTGCTGCATCATCCCTTCATATTTGGAGAAATACCGACGTAGTTCAAGCGACATCAACAGGAATTTCTGGCGCCGTTGCCGGGGAGACATCATCAACATCTATCAGGTTCCTCATCACAAATCTCATCTCCCTGCAATTTACATTATTTGCCATTTGCCTCTCGTTTTCATCTCCTCCCACTTCACGAAATTTTGTCATTTTATTCGCCCTCTTTTTCGTTCGCCGTTTTCTTGCCAGGTCTGTTTTTGAGTGCAATCTTGCTTGCTTTATCATTATGGCTAGTTCTTCCTCTCTTGCGTGTACCCCCGAGAATGAGGTTCTTAATTTTAAACAAAGGGGAGGGGAGAATCTAAAAGATGCTTGGTATAGAATTTGCAATGCTCATAATAGATTTATTCATAAGCAATCTACCGTTGTTCTCCTTCAAAGTTTTTATGTTATGGGAAATCTAGTGGATTCACCACCTATCATTGTTAATGAAACAAATTTAACTCTTGAGCATGTTATGCAAAGATTAGATGCTATTGAAAATAAGATGATTACTGAGGAACAAATTGAAAATTTGGATAAAAGAATGCATAATCTTGCTAATAAATTTGGGTCAAAAGCGGGAGAGGTTTTTAAGCTACTAAAGGAAAAGGAAACCATAATTAATGATAGAATTGAAGAAAGTACTTCTCGGATTGATAAGTTGGAAGAAATTTTTAGTAACTTAAGCACGTCCTTCTCTTTTGTCAAAATTATTGAGAAGACCCCCGTCAAAAATTGCAAGCCTACACAAGTTACTAAAAATAAAGGAGTCACTTCTAATAGCAACAAGGGAGATCTTAAAATGATTAGTTTCCATCCCAATTTTGTTGAAGAGATAAAAAAACCTACTTGCAAGAATAAATTTTTCAAACTTATCCTTAGAAGTAATATTTCTTAAAGTATGCATGCTATATCTTTGAAGAATTCTAGTTGTGTTATTGAGGAGATGGAAACTAAAGGTGACAATACTTGAATCTATGCATTATGCCAAGCTCGGGGCATAAAACGATAGAGCTTGTTGGGAGGCAACCCAATGAATAAATTTTATTTTTGCCTTTTTATTTCTGTTCTTGAGTGTTTACACAATTATGCTACTGTTATGATTGTGTTTTTTTTTTATGTTTTAATTAGTGTTTGTGCCAAGTAAAGCCTTTGGGATTACGTTTGGTGATAGTTGATTTGATCTTATTGAAAAACAGAAAATTTTGTGCCCGGTAAAATAATTTTCATAAATCACAGAAACATGATCAAAATCTTAAGTTTTTACACAAGATTGATATACAAATTTCCTACGTTGTCCTAATTTTTTAGAATTTTTGGAGTTACAGAAGTATATGAAGTTACCAGTTTACTACAGACTGTTCTGTTTTTGATAGATTCTGTTTTGTTTGCGTTGTGTGCTTATTTTGGTGAATCTATGGGTTGTATCGCGGGGTATAAGCCATGGTAAAGCTATAATAAATTAGATATAATGCAAAAATAAAATATGAATGGGTTTGCAACAGTACTCATAGTGATGATTTGCTTTGTTATAGTAACGGATCTCATGAAGGTTTTGTTAAGTTTTGTTTGATTGAAGTTTTCAAGTTGTGTGTGAGATCACGATGGACGAAGGAATAAGGATGAATAGAGCCTAAGCTTGGGGATGCCCCGTGGCACCCCAAGTTATTATTCATAGAGAACCAAGCAACTAACCTTGGGGATGCCCGGGAAGGCATCCCCTCTTTCTTCTAACGACCATCGGTAGTTTACTTGGAGCTATATTTTTATTCATCACATATCATGAGTTTTGCTTGGAGCGTCTTGTATTATATGAGTCATTGCTTGTTTTGCCCTTTTAGTTTGTTTCATCTATCCTTGCTGGACACACCTATTTGAGAGAGCCAAAATTATGGTATGATTTAGTAGAATTGCTCTATGTGCTTCACTTAAATTTTTGAGCTATGGAATTGCTCTAGTGCTTCACTTATATGTTTTTGAGCACGGTGTGCTGTAATATTTTTGAAGAAATGCTCTCATGCTTCACTTAGATTATTTTTAGAGTTAGTAAATTTTTGAAGAAATTCTCTCATGCTAAACTTATATTATTTTGAGAGAATAAATTTTTTATGGTCCTGTTCTTCACCTAAATTTGTTTGAACTTATCAAAAGCAATTGCAACATATGAAACTAGTCCCAAAGTGATAGATATTCAAGAGGGATATAATAAAAACTTTCATGATATCATTGGACAAAATAAAATTGATTCTTTGTAATAATTTTGATAGATATGTGAGTCATGTTGGTGAGTCATGTGATAACTTTCATGAAGATCATTGGACAAAGTGATAGATATGTGAGTCATGTTGGTGAGTAATTATTCTTTAGTAAGAATATTGGTGTTAAGGTTTGTGATTCCCTATGCAAGCACAAAAATCAATAGTTATGCAATGAAATTACATCCTACTTATGGTGCATTATTCGGTGTTAGTTATGATTAATGCTCACTTATGTGATTTTTCGTTTCTTGGTTGGTTGCTTCTCTATCTATTTGCTAGCCTCCACTTGTACTAAGTAGAAATACTACTTAGTACATCTCAAATCTTTAAACCCAGTTTTGCCATATGAGTCCACCATATCTACCTATATGCCGTATTTCTGTGCCGTTCTAACAAATTTGTATCTGCCATCTCTAATTTTCAAAATGAATTTCCTTTTTGTGTGCTCGTACCACTCATGAAGCGGCAGGAGGTGGCTAAAATTTTCCATGCTAGATATGTTATTCTCAAGATGAGTGTTTATTCACTTGCCATTGCACGAGAGTATGGCGGTAATTGGGATGCCAAGTCCCGAAATAAAAAAGAAATTTACTTTATGTTGTCAAATAATAAATTCCTTGGAAAGTGTTGGTATGGAAGGCACCCGTGGATACGGCTAGCCATGGATTGTGAAAGAATGTTGGAAAAAGGAATAAACTTTTTTCTGTTTGGGAACCGCCTATGATATATCTAGCATGAAGTGTTGGGAATTACTCGGTCGTTTTCGTTGACGGGAAAAGTATGCCTCTCAAAAAACTTTATCTCTCAATTTAAGCTTTGAGCTCTGGCACCTCTACAAATCCCTACTTCCCTATGCGAAGGGACTTTCTATTTACTTCATGCAATTTTATTTTTATTCGAGTCTCCATCTTCTCTTATAAAGCACCAACTAGGGAGCACTATGATCTTACTTGAGCATTGGATGTAGCTAATATGCAAATGTGTTTTATGAATGGATCAATGATTGAGCATGATGGGCTAGGGATAACTCCCATTAGTGTTGATATTTTGAAAGACATGGTTTCTTGTTGATATGCTTGAGTATTGAAATCTTCATGTCGAAATGAACCATACAAAAGTCCAAATGTCCATGCTACAAAAAAAAGATTATGTGATGAACATGTTAGGCAGCATTCCACATCAAATATTCTGTTTTTATCATTTACCTACTCGAGGACGAGCAGGAATTAAGCTTGGGGATGCTGATGCGTCTCCAATGTATCTATAATTTTTTATTGTTCCATGCTGTTATATTATCATTCTTCAATGTTTTACAATCATTTTATAGAAACTTCAGATCATTTTTTCGAACTAACCTATTGACATAGTGCCTAGTGCCAGTTGCTGTTTTTTGTTTGTGTTTTACTTCACGGAAAATCAATAGCAAACGGAGTCCAAACGCTGACATCCAGTGGGCCAAAGAAGTACCAGAGGGGAGCCCCGAGGGGGGCACAACCCACCAGGGCGCCCCTGGCGGCCCAGGCGCGCCCAGATGGGTTGTGCCCACCTCGGTGGCCTCCCGCACTGCCTCATAACCCTATAAATCCCCAAATATTCCAGAAACCCTAGGGGAGTCAACAAAACACAATTCCAGTCACAGCAAGTTCCAGAACCACGCGATCCAATCTAGACACCATCACGGAGGGGTTCATCATCCTCATTGGTGCCTATCCGATGATGCATGAGTAGTTCACCATAGCCTACGGGTCCGTAGGCAGTAGCTAGATGGCTTCCTCTCTCTCTTTTGATTCTCAATACAATGGTCTCTTGGAGATCTATTTGATGTAACTCTTTTTGCGGTGTGTTTGTTGGGTTCTGATGAACTTTGAGTTTATGATCAGATCTATATCCATGAATATTATTTGAGTCTTCTTTGATCTCTTATATGCATGATTATTTATAGCCTCGTATTTCTTCTTTGAATCTTTGGTTTAGTTAGGCCAACTGGATCGATTTTTCTTGCCATGGGAAGAGGTGCTTTGTGATGGGTTCGGTCGTGCGGTGTTCTTTCCCAGTGACAGACGGGGCAGCAAGATACGTATTGATCGTTGCCATTAAGGATAACAATATGGGGTCTATTCCTACATTAATAGATCTTGTCTACATCATGTCATCATTCTTATTGCATTACTCCTTTCCATGAACTTAATACACTAGATGCATGCTAGATAGCGGTCGATGTGTGGAGTAATAGTAGTAGACGCATGTAGGAGTCGGTCTACTAATCTTGGAAGTGATGCCTATATATTGATCATTGCCTGGATATCGTCATAACTACTCGATTTTCTATCAATTGCCCAACAGTAATTTGTTTACCCACCGTGTGCTATTTCTTGAGAGAAGACACTAGTGAAATATACGGCCCCCGGGTCTATTATGTATCATATTTGCTTTGAGATCTATTTTTATTTGCTTTTATTTTCAGATCTGCTATTCCAAAAACCCAAAAATACTTTGCTGCACTTTTTATTTGCATCTTTTATTTCGTGTTTATTCGAGATCTATCTTATATTTACTAATTGGAGCCACCATTAAAGTTACCATGTTAATTCTAGAAAACCATGTAAAAACATCCGTAGGATCTCAAATCTACGATTATGATCAAATAAAATATCAAAGAGTTTTTACTAAAAAAAAACAGATCAAAGAGTTTTTACTAATAAAACAGATCAAAGAGTTATGCCTTTCCATGTTTGGAAATCAAAGAGTTTTGACTCCTCCGTTTTCCACCTTGCCGTGTGAAAAAAGGAATCCTCAGCCCATTATTTTTTCCTAAAAAAAGACTCATCCGTTCGTCTCTTACCATTAGTACATCACGTACGATCTCTCTATATGGGAAAAGAAGCCTATGGCATCCCCGCTCAAGCTTAACCATATGATTAATTTGGAGCCTCAAATGATTATTTGGACGACTAGGATTTAATGATATATAAAAGCATACTCGCTCAAACTTAGCAGTTCATATACATTTAGAGTCTTGATCGGATGGCCCTAAAGAGTCATGCATGGTACATGAGGAAACATGTAAGCTAAGACCACCTAAAATCTACATTTGTATAGATAAAAAAACAAAAGAAAATCTGCACAAAACAAAATCCGGAAACGTGCTAATCCAGTTACCCATGCATGCAGGGTTGACCCATTTATCATTATACCACAGATAAATGTACGTTTCTTGTTTTTGTTAAAGATCAGCGTACAATATTGTGGTGTATTGCACATACATCAAGGTACAACAAACTAACTGTGCTTTTACATGCAAAAATAATAATTGCTCTAATAAAAAATACGTACACTTTCTCTTCCAGAAAACACGACGTAACAATCTTTTATTTTTTGCCACAAACCACTTACACAATCACAATGCAAGTACGCCTGCATATAATACCAATCTATCCATAAATCACATTTACAAATATTTTGCGCTCTCTCAAATTTGTATGTGCTATGCGCTTAGTGTTTTCTTAAAATAGAAAGAAAGTAGTGCAGAAACTTTCTACATCGAAGTGGAAAATACACGTAATAATTAAATCCTTGATTATAACTAATTATAAATCGCTAAACGGGGGAAAGTGCGTCAGAAAACCACCAACTTGAGAAGTATGGGTTTACACTTAAGTTCAATAATAAAGATATTTAATGAACATTCACATAAGAATGTGAGATCGTGAATTCAGTAAGAATAACACGTAAGTTCATAAAGTAACCAAAAGAAGGGTTGTGCCAATGTCTAAATTTATGGTATACGGTGTCGCTAGATAAAGCTATAGATCATAGGCTAGAATACAAGCTAGCTGTAACCGGCCAAAGAAAGGCTTGCCATCACTTTTCTGGATGGCACAGTTGATCTGTCAGAAGCATATTCTAAACTCAAATCATTTTTTAAATTATAAGTAGATGTTACACTTCCAAAAAGTTCAAGAGGTTTCAATTATCGAAATATTGCATCTCAACTTAGAAAAACATACGACCTGTCTTTCAATAGCGGGATCAATTTCCAAAAAGTACAAACTAGCTTTAAAATCGAATAGGTGGGCTTCAAATAATTTAGAGGAACTCTTTGACAAGACAAGGATGAGCTTCTAGAAATTTACAGTTTAGCTTGAAAATTCAATTGGAGTTCCAAAATTTAAAATTTAAGGAAGGCTTCCTGAAAATTTTCCAATTAAAAAGCATTCACTCGGAAAAACTTAGGAGCTAATTTCGGGTATCTCACCCAGTGGCTTCTGTCTTAATACAATTCCATGGGATTCCAATCTATTGAATTTTTTTTTCTCGGGTGATAAAGAAGGTTTCCACGAGTTAAAACAATTCAAAAAATTCAATGATCTTCTGAACATTCTAAAAATACAAGGAGAATGTTGAATGTAGCTGCAGGCCAGCAGCCCATTGCGGTATGCAGAACTTATTGGCATGTAGCAGTGACTAACACATGCCCCTACAAAAACAGTGACTAAACACTTGACCGTAGGGTGGTGATGAGTTGGAGATAGCGATAGGTGACTGAGTGTGAAATAGATAGAAAACTACACGGAAAGTGAGTGATAGGCAGAGAGTGAGAATGGAAGTGTGACTCCATAGAGAGCCCGAGAGAGTGCATGTCGATCCACCTAAGAGTGACCGACTTTGCATGTATAACATTCTAGAGAAAATTCCTTATTTGACACTGTCTTAAAATCTGGTTCCTTATTTGACACTGGAAAAGTTTTTCTTCCCTATTTGACACTAGTCCTAAATTTTATTCCCTATACGACACCTCCGTCCATTTTGAGCCGTAATGACACCTGAAAAGACGATTTTGCCCCTCAGGTGGTATGTGTGCGCGCGCGTGTGTGTGCTGTTGCGTGTGTGGGTGCACGCGCACATGTGTGCTGCTGCATGTGTGTTTGCTACTGCGTGCGTACGTGCGCGCGTGTGTGTGCGCGCTGTTGCGTGCCTATGTGCTGCCTGCGTGTGTGCTGCTGCCGCGCGTGTGTGTGTATGTGTGTGTGCTGCGTGCGTGTGTGTTGCTGCGTGTGCGCGCGCGTGCATGTGTGTTGCTGCGTGTGTGTGCGTGTCTGTGTGTGTGCACGCGCGCGTGCGTGTTGTTGCGTGTGTGTGCGCGTGCGTGTGTGTTGGTGCATGTGTATGTGTTGCTGCGTGTGTGCTCCTGCTCTCGCACTGATGCTGCGTGTGTGCGCTATTGCCCCCCACACACATACCACATGAGGGGCAAAAGAGTCTTTTCAGGTGTCATTTAGGCTCAAAATGGACGGAAATGTCATATAGGGAACAAAATTTAGAACTTGTGTCAAATAGGGAAGAAATTTTTTCCAGTGTCAAATAAGGAAGTAGATTTTAAGATAGTGTCAAATAAGGAATTTTCTCAACATTCTAATACAATGATGTCCAACAATTGCGGTGTCACCAAGCATAATACAAACAAAATTATAAATATACGGATTAAACATGACCCGCTATTTTGTGAATATATCAATATCAAATAGCAATTGCACCCACGTGTATTCATATATATTATGCACTAGCCCGTGCGCAAGCACGGGTTGACGACTAGTTTATCGAATCTATCACAAATTTTATCCCGTCAACTTGACAATTTCTGGCGCCGTTACCCGAAAGAGGATTGACAACCCCTCATACGCGTCGGGTTACAAGTATTTGTTCTTTGTGTGTAGATACCGTTTATATAGTGTTTCTTGGTTCTCCTACTAGATTGATACCTTGGTTTCATAACTGAGGGAAATACCTACCGTAGTTCTGCTGCATGCAACCCTTCCTCTTTCGGGAAATATCAACGTAGTTCAAGAAACATCAAATGAATTTCTAGCGTCATTGCCGGGGAGACATAATCAACATCTATCAGGTTCCTAATAACAAATCTCATCTCCCTACAATTTACATTATTTGCCATTTGCCTCTTGTTTTCATCACCCCCCCACTTCACAAAAATTTGCTGTTTTATTCGCCCTCTTTTTCATTAACCATTTTCTCGTCAGATCTATTTTTGAGTGCAATCTTTGCTTGCTTTGTCGTTATTGCTAGTTCTTCCTCTGTTACGTGTACCCCAGAGAATGAGGTTCTTAATTTTAAACAAAGGGGAGGGGAGAATCTAAAAGATGCTTGGTATAGAATTTGCAATGCACATTATAGATCTATTCATAAGCAATCTACCGTTGTTCTCCCTTGAAGTTTTTATGTGGGCATTACCACTTGGTATAGGTTCGTCCTAGATACGAGTACCGGTGGGAATTTTTTGATGTGTCCATCTTTGGATGCTTTTAATGCTATGGGAAATCTAGTGGGCTCATCACCTATCATTGTTAATGAAACAAATTTAACTCTCGAGCATGTTATGTAAAGATTAGATGCTATTGAAAAGAAGATGATTACTGAGGAACAATTTGAAAATTTGGATAAAAGAATGCATAATCTTGCTAATAAATTTGGGTCAAAGGCGGGAGAGGTTTTTAAGTTACTAAGGGAAAAGGAAACTGTAATTAACGAAAGAATTGAAGAAAGTCCTTCTCGGATTGATAAGTCGGAAGAATTTTTTAGTAACTTAAGCATGGCCTTTTCTTCCATCAAAATTATTGAGAAAACTCCCGTAAAAAATTGCAAGTCTACACAAGTTACTAAAAATAAAGGAGTCACTTCTAATAGCAACAAGGGAGATCTTAAAATGATTAGTATCCATCCCAATTTTGTTGGGAGATATAAAACCATACTTGCAAGAATAAAATTTTCAACCTTATCCCTAGAAGTATTTTTATTGAAAGTATGCATGCTAAATCTTTGAAGAATTCTAGTTGTGTTATTGAGGAGTTGGAAACTAAAGGTGACAATACTTGAATCTATGCATTATGCCTAGCTAGGGGCATAAAACGATGGCGCTTGTTGGGAGGCAACCCAATGAATAAATTTTATTTTTGCCTTTTTTCTTTCTATTCTTGAGTGTTTACACAATTATTCTACTGTTATGATTGTGTTTTTATGTTTTAATTAGTGTTTGTGCCAACTAAGGCCTTTGGGATCATGTTTGGTGATAGTTGATTTGATCTTGTTGAAAAACAGAAACTTTTACGCCAAGTAAAATAATTTTCATAAATCACAGAAGCGTTATAAATTCTGAATGTTTTACACAAGATTGATATACAAATTGCCTACGTTGTCCTAATTTTTCAGAATTTTTGGAGTTACAGAAGTATATGAAGTTACCAGATTACTACAGACTGTTCTGTTTTTGACAGATTCTGTTTTCTTTGCGTTGCGTGTTTATTTTGATGAATCTATGGGTTGTATGTATCGGGGGGTATTAGCCATGGTAAAGTTAGAATAGAGTATATATAATGCAAAAATAAAGTATGAATGGGTTTGCAATAGTACTTAGAGTGGTGATTTGCTTTGTTATACTAAGGGATCTCATGAAGGTTTTGTTAAGTTTTGTGTGATTGAAGTTTTCAAGTTTTGGGTGAGATCACGATGGATGAAGGAATAAGGAGTGAAAAGAGCCTAAGCTTGGGGATTCCCCTATGGCACCCCAAGTTATTATTCAAAGAGAACCAAGTAACTAAGCTTGGGGATGCCATAGAAGGCATCCCCTCTTTCTTCTAACGACCATCGGTATTTTACTTGGAGCTATATTTTTATTCGTCACATATCGTGAGTTTTGCTTGGAGCGTGTTGTATTATACGAGTCTTTGCTTGTTTTTTTTTTGTTTTGTGTCATCTATCCTTGCTGGACACACCTATTTGAGAGAGCCAAAATTATGCTATGATTTAATAGAATTTCTCTATGTGCTTCACTTATATTTTTTGAGTGCTTCACTTATATCTTTTTGAGCACGGTGTGCTTTAATATTTTTGAATAAATGCTCTCATGCTTCACTTAGATTTTATTTGAGAGTTAGTAAATTTTTGAAGAAATTCTCTCATGCTTGAATTATATTATTTTGAGAGAAGAAAATTTTTATGCTCATGTTCTTCACTTAAATATTTTTGAGCTTATCAAAAGCAATGGTTAACAAGAGACCTTGGGGTCGGGGGTCCCGTGCTGTGGACTTCGGATCAAGGTTCGGGCCGTCTCGAAGAGGTAATACCCTACGTCTTGCTTTGATTGTATTGATTATTGTGTATCGAGTACAAGCTTGATCTACCTCGAGATCGTAAATTGTTGCCTAACCCTAGAGGTAGGTGGATATGATTATGATAGTCCCACTACTAGGAAAAGGGCTATAGACAATATGCACACTAATGACGCACCAGACATGTGGTGCGCCACTACTATATAGCATTGGCGCACCGTGTGCTGGTGCGCCATTAGTGTGATACAACTATGGTGCGCCACTACTAACAAAATTATTTTTTTCTTTTTTCCAAAAATACTAATGGCGCACCGTGTGCTGGTGCGCCATTAGTGTGATAGACACTAATGGTGCACCACAAACATGGTGCGCCACTACTAACAATTTTTTTCTTTTTTCCAAAAATACTAATGGCGCACCGTGGTACAGTGCGCCATTACTAGTTAACACTAGTAATGGCGCACCAGTCACCCCGTGCGCCATTGCTAACCCTTCCCCCACTAAAAATTCTTCCATCTTCCCCATCTCTCTCACCCGACCCGCCCACCCCGACCCGTACTGCGCCGCCGCCGCCCCCGCGCCCCCGCCGCCTCCCCCGCTCCGACCCTCGCCCCGGCGGCGAGCAGCCCTTCCGCCCCCACCATCTCCGTCCCGTTCGAGGTGAGGCCCTCGCCCGGCCGCCCGGTCCTCCCCACCCCAAGGTCAGGGGCTCCGCCGTCAAGTTCCTCTCCCACCCCAAGGTCAGGGGCAAGCGGCTAGGGTTTCTCCCGCGTCGCCTCCCACCTCCCGTCCCCGCCCAGGCCGCCATGTTCCAGCTAGGCTGCGCCCCCGGGAAGGGCTTCTGGGCGCGGCACCGGTGGAAGATGCTCCTCTCGCTGGGCGTCGCCGGTGCCGGCTACGCGGCCTACCGCTTCTACGACGCGCACCAGAAGCAGCTCGTCCGGGTGGAGCAGCGCCGAGGAGGAGCGCGCTGCCGACGAGATCATCAAGAATTAGTGAGCACACAAACCCAAACCACCACCAGATTTGTTTTTCTTGTGTATGTATTGGTGGGTGCTGCAGGGTACCCTGTGATGTGCTGCTTATAGCAATATCGTCTTAGCGCTAGCAAACTACAGTAGTTCTGTGATGCAGAGGATATCGGATACAACCACGCTGCCATTTGCTATGCACTACCTACGTTCGCGGATAATGGAGGAGCTGGATACTTCGCACCTGACCGAGAGGCTGCTGCAAGGGTAATCTTGCTTGCATTTTAGTGTCTGCATACGTTTGATAATCTTCCTTGTATCAAGCATGAAGATTTCGATGCTGGATTTCGGCCTATGTTCCTTTATGTCCCATTTTGTGGGTGCTTTTTTTTGTTGAATTCGTACCTCGGTATTTAGACTCTTAGTTATGTATTCTGACTATTGAATATTGATAACCATAAGTAGCCTGAATGGAGTTGGGAAGAAACTCCTGTAAATATTTAGAAGGAGTTGGATTTTCTAAATATTTCTAATTTCAGGTGGAGCGGGCTGGACGACGCTGAAGTAGTCATCTTCATCGGCCCCGTCACTGTGTACGCATACTCCTTCAATTTTTCCCTCCTACTGGTACATATTCTTCCCAAGTTCCAGTCCATTGCTAATTCTGAAATTTTGTTTGCTTAATTCGAATCTGAATTTAATTTTCCTTGATTAGATATCTAACATTGCATTCTAATTATTTCATGTTGCTGCTTGCATCACTTTTTCAGGTGTTGTGATCTGGAGATGCTCAAGTAGTCATATTCGTCCATCACGTCACTGCATATGCATACGCCTCTGATTTTTGACTCCTGGTACATACTCTTCCCAAGTTCCCCTTGGTGGCTAATTCTGTATTTTTTTTGCTTAATTCAAATCTGAATTAATAATTCAGATTTTTTGTTTCCTTGATTGAAATCTGAATTAAATTTTGCTTCATTGCTATGTAACACTGCCTTCTAATCCGAAAAATCTGACAGATATCACAACACTCATATGCTTATAAAGCACATGTTTCATAATAACTAGATGAACTACATACATGCTCTCCTTTTTATTGATTAGTTGGTTTAGCCCCTAAACTATCTTATATTATCTAAAAGAAGGCAGGCATAATTAGTTTTCCTGCAATTTTTGTTAGTTCTCTGTATTGTTTTTGTTGATTTTTTATCTATTCTTCTATATCCACTCATACAGTAGCAGTACGTATGTACAATATTTTGGAATGCAGCTCAAAGGAATAGGAACGTTTCCCGCAAAAAAAGGAATAGGACTGTGCTCCTCCCAAAAGACAAAAGCAAGAGTAAGTATTGCTTCTCACATCCTATAGAAAAAATAATCTCACAAATCACTTTTTCCCTTGAAATATTTACGGTAGCAAATATTCATCTAACGCAGCAATGCAGACAATAAAAATCCAGCACCAACAATGAATAGCCGGAGTAAACAAAACAAGCAGGCCAAATCGTGTCGGCCCTCGAGGAAGGGTTGCAGTGTCGAGGAGCAGCAGGCATGTAAATCTGACTGCAATTCATGTATGTCTCTTCCTATTTATCTGTTGTTCAACTGTGTTATTTGTTTACTACGACAGATTTGAGTAATTGTCGGTCATGTAGCTAATGTAGGCGCAACTTCATGAACGTCTGCCAAGGTTCTTAGTGAGGGCTTCCTCTAAGATGCTTTCAGATTTTTGATTATCTAGCATATATATGCAGTGAAGATGTCTCTGAATAGGATACATGGTGTTCATGTTCTGTTAGATAATTTTATTCTTGTGTAGTTTGATTTAAAAGATGATAGGTCAGAATGACAGAATGTGATTAGTTTTGCTTTTGCTGCTGCTACACATGATTTTACTTTTGTTTTTGATTGTTTCTTCTTCAGTTTCTTAAGGCTAGAACACTACAGTGATTGATTATGCACCTGAAGGATTAATGAAGCTGCTTGGACTGAATTTCTCTTTGAAATACATGGTGCTTGTTTGGGATGATTGGGCAAAAATAGTTGGGAATTGGTTTTTTATTATATGCAAAGCTTCAAGCCTTGGGGTCTTGCTGACATTAGTTGTTTCAAGTTCAGACCTTTTTCACCGCTGACTATACTCTCTCAAGTTCAGGTCACGGTGGATGGTTTGAGAGGAGGGAGGCAGAGCAGAGACAAACGGCGCATTCCGTCATGCATGTGTGTGGATTTGTATCATCCTACTACTGTGTTGCTTTGTTTTATAGTAATAAATAAAGAGATGAATCAGATTTTCTTTGGTTCGTTAGCAAAATTTTACACATCAAGTATTTGATCTCAGATCTTCTATTTCGGTTTGGTATATGAGCCTTTTGCCCATAGACTAACATGTCCCTTAACCTGTCTGCTTGGTGATACTTTTCTGTATCAGCAAGTAGTTACGGATTGAACAACCAGTTACTGATTATGCCTTATCTCAATGCATACTAACTTTCTATGAGTACCTGGTTTGCTGCAGCCCTTTTGCCCATAGACTAATATATGCACTTTCTTTTAGAATTGAGCATACCCTGCTTGTCATTAGCACTCTCGTTACAACATCTACATCTCTCTTTACACAAGATTACCTGTTTCTTACTTTCCAGTAATGATCATCCTCATCCACCCATACGTCGTCTAGACAATTATTAGAGCATTTCTTTCACAACGTAAAGCATCGGCAAAAAACATCAAAATATAGCGTACTAACTTGGCGTTGGTTTCCTTATCTAATGTTCCGTACATATATATCCAATGTCTTTGAGTGACCTTTTTTTATTATCTGATATTGCATACTTCGATATCGCCTGTTGATGTGCCTTCAAATGTAAACGTCTAACTACTTTATCATCCCCAACATCCAGGGTGCGTAGACAGGACTGATGTTGCTCAAATGCGAGCATATGTGCCCGTGTTGAAGGAGTTTTGCCCTCTGTCTATGACTCAAGTGTCAATGATGCCTCTCCATATTATCGCTACCATGTCTTATTTGTTTTGGTTGCTCAGCAAATGTTTTGCTGTACAAGAATTAGACGACACTGGACCTGTATAATTATGGGCTACTCATGCAGTTTATTATTTAAGTTTCGAATGATGTTATCTGTTTCTATTATGCATGCTTTCACATAAATGTTTCCATCAAACATTCCCTGTGATCATATCTCCAGAACTTACAAGGATTTCCCAATGGATCCTGTACACATTCCACCAATGCTTATTCCTTTCTTTCTAATAGGATTGTAAATATTCTGTGTACCAATCTGCCCCTAAATATATTTATGTTCACTCTCACAATAGATGCCTTACTCTCGCCCCTTGCGCCATCGGCGCAACGGGTCATCTAGTATTATCAAAAGGTAAATGCCCTGATTATTTAGCTCTGTCAGATAAATACTCGTCGAAAGTGGGCTCCTATCAAAATTCATTTCCATTATAATCTTACTCATACAATATTCACACCATGTAATTCTGGAAATATATGCTCATATCTAGTTCTGCATAAAAAATGACAATATTGACATGTTATAAATAGTTTGTTTGTCTTTCTGTTTATTTTGTTACATTTTGCAGGGATAAAGTGAAGAAAAAGAAGAAAAGATTACTAGAAGATTAGTTTCAGGATTTTCTTTTATTTCCTTGCAATTTTCCTTTTATTGGAAACTTGTAAAGACATTGTAATATTCTTACTATAATAAAAATTATGATTCTATTTCATTTTTTGTTTTTAAATTATTTTTCCTTATAGGTTGTTTTCTGTAAATTTAGATTTTTTTTGTTTTCCAAATACATTACTAGTGGCGCATTTAAGCCCTTATTAGTGGCGCACCTTCCTTTATTACTAGTGGCGCACCTTCCTTTATTACTAGTGGCGCACCTATAAGGTTATTACTGGCGCACCTGGAGGGAATACCAGTGGAGCACCGAATGGTATACTAATGGCGCACCACATGGTGCGCCATTAGTATTTAATACTAGTGGCGTGGTACTAGTGGCGCACCAGTAGTGCGCCAGTAGTAGGCAAAACTGGTGCGCCACTAGTAGGCATTTTCCTAGTAGTGTCCTCCCCTCAACCAGCTAAACCCCTCAGCTTGTATACACGCCAAGGGGGGATACCTAGGGTTACATAGGGCGGCGGCCGAAGCTGTCCTTCGAATACACGTCAAGTCTTCGGTAGAGTCCATCTTGATCACGTCGAGGTACAAGGCTTCCGGATTCCTTCCTTGTAAGAATGATGGCCCATAAGCTCGGCCCGTGGACAATGGGCCAACCAGGTTAGTACCCACTAGTCCAAGACACCGTCAGTAGCCCCTGAATTAGTCTTCGACGCCGAGGATGACGCTCTTCTTCGGCTGAGTGTCTTCGGATCTGGAGTCTTCGGCTTGACAGACGAGTTTGCTTGACGTCTTCGGGCAGACAGGTGCATCCTATCCGGGATCTAGCCCCACCGCACGTGGCTTCCACACCCTTCCTTCGATCATCGTGCCATTTAGGGAACCGCGTCACCTTATGGCAGAGTGTGGAAGCGTCACCCCTTCCCCTTTATTTAATGGGTATACAGTCCAGAATTACGGCAAAGCGTATGATATGTCTCCAACGTATCTATAATTTTTTATTGTTCCATGCTATTACAATATCAATCTAGGATGATCTGTATGCAATATTATATCATTTTTTGGGACTAACCTATTAACTTAGTGCCAAGTGCCAGTTGGTGTTTTTTTTCCTGTTTTTGGTTTTCCAGGAAATCGGTACCAAACGAAGTCCAAATGCCACGAAACTTTTTGATAATTTTTTCTGGACATAAGAGACACTAAAAGCTTCGGGAGGAGGCCACACTACAAGAGATCAGACCTACTATGACGAGATCAAAAATGTCATGTAATAGCTAAAAACATCACAAAATACTTACGTGTGACATTTTTCACGTGTCACCAACATCGTCACGGAATCCCCGTCACAGATTATTCCTTGTGACGCGGCGCACAAAAAACGTCACCGGATATGGGACCTGCGCTGACTTAGTTGTTGTCACTAGATATTTGGCGGGCTAATGCTCATTGGGTTTCCAAATGGGCCAAGCCCAATAATTCAGCTTATTTTCTATTTGTGTATCTAATTTTTTGATGGGCCATAGCCAATTTGCAACCCAATAGTGGCTAATCGAGCCCACCCATTTTTATTGAGAAGTTGCCATTCCCTACTAGCCTTTTTAAGAACTATTTTATTTGTAATTTTTTCCTCTATTTTTACTTTTGTTTGGTCTGATTCACAATGTATTGTGGCCTTGTGGTCTTTTTAAGCCCATCTTTTCAAGGACCATTTTTCACAGCACATTACAAGCCAACTAATCCCTAAACAACATGCATATTACAAATCACACTTACATGCCCCATCTAAAAGAACCCAAGCTACATAATGATCCAATACAACATCTTACAATTTTGGGTGACATCAATAGACTTTGTTGGTGTGACTCTTAGCTCACACCTTCATCGAAACTTGGAACCTTTGTTGGATGTCCTCTTCTCTTCTTGAAGGTAACTAGAGTTGTTCCGATCTTCCTTTGTCCATATAAACTTCTTGAAAAATGACTTCTGAATTAGCCTATTTGATACAAAGACATAAAACATAATATAGCAGTATGAATGAGTTACAAAAAATCATCTACCTTTATAACAAAGAACAACATGCATGTTATAACTCAGAGCTCTAGGTTGGAATCTTTACGAAACAAGACATGTTAGTACTTCCCTAATAAGTGATATGAACAGAACTAAACATGTTTTGTGAGCATAAAAAGTAATATGAGATATTAAATTGGAACAAACACTTATCAATACATCACAAAGTAATAGAACTATTGAAATTAAGGGGACACACATAAATAGTTGCTCAACTGAAAGATTAAAATCCCGAGAGGAACAAATTTGCATTTGTAGTAGGCACTCCTTCACAAATTAAAATGGTGCAAAAAGGGGAAGATTCGACAAAGCCTCGAAGGAAGAAACCTTCAAGCAGCCTAGAACAATGAAGAAAGCATGAACTCATCATAGAAATTTGTAATATTCGGTGACTCTAGTTGATTCGTCAGGGAAATTACCAACCCGTCATAGAAATTGGCAGTCCGGTGGCACTCAACCGCCGAGGCCATTTTGTGACATTAACCATCAGCGTTTCATGGTAATCGGTGATGCCACCTACAAAACATCAAACATTAGGTATTTGTGTGACGTTGTCCACCACCATCATGAGGATTTTCGTCACAGTATCTCAATTTTCTTGTACTGCCAGAAGGCGAAGAAGTAGGCCACAAGCCACATGGGCGCACCCATGTTCCTTGTGCGCCCCTCGTTCCTCTGTTTGAGCTAAATCCAACTCTATAAATTCTCTAAAATAGGGAAACCAACAGAGAGCCACACAAAATACTTTTTCCGCTGCCACAAGCTTTTGTTCTTGCGAGATCCCATCTGAAGGCCATTTCCGGTACTCTGCCGGAGGGGGAATCAAGCACGGAGGGCCTCTACATCAACCTTGCTGCCTTTCTGATGGTGTGTGAGTAGTTTACCACAAACCTACGGGTCCATAGCTAGTATCTAGATGGGTTCTTCTCTCTCTTTGATCTTCAATACAATGTTCTCCTCGATGTTCTTGGAGATCTATTTGATGTAATCTTCTTTTGCGATGTGTTTGTGGGGATCCGATGAATTGTGGATTTATGATTAGATTATCTATAAATATTATTTGAGTCTTCATTGAACTCTTTTATGGATGATAATAATAGATTTGTATTTCTATCCGATCTATCCGTTTAATTTGGCCAACTAGATTGATTTATCTTGCAATGGGAGAGGGCTTTGTAATGGGTTCAATCTTGTGGTTCTCTATATCCCTGTGACAAAGTAGGGGACAAGACACGTATTTGTATTGTTGCCATTAAGGATGAAACTATGGGTTTTATTCATATTGGTTAGATTTACTTTGTCTACATCATTTTATCTTGCTTAAGGCGTTACTCCCTTTTTCATAACCTTAATACTCCAGATGCATGATGGATAGCGGTCGATGGGTGGAGTAATAGTAGTAGATGCAGGAAGGTGTCGGTCTACTTGTCTCGGAGTGATGCCTATATACATGATCATTGCCCTGGATATCGTCATAATTATAAGCTTTCTATCAATTGCCCAACAGTAATTTGTTTACCGACGAGATGCTTTTTCTTCGAGAGAGAAGCCTCTAGTGAAAACTATGGCCCCCGGGTCTATCTTTATCATATATTAAAAATCTAAAAATACCTTGCTGCAATTTATTTAGTTTTATTTTATTTTGTTTTTGTTTATCTATCTATCACTACGAGATTTGATCCTTGTAATTAACCACTAAGGGATTGACAACCCCTTGTTTGCGTTGGGTGCAAGTATTTGTTATTTTGTGTGTTGGTGATGTTCACGAGGTATTGCGTGGTTCCCCTACTAGATTGATAACCTTAGTTCTTAACTGGGGGAAATACTTATCTCTACAGTATTGCATCATCCTCTCCTCTTTGAGGAAATCCCAACGTAGCTCATGATACGTCTCCAATGTATCTATAATTTTTTATTGTTCCATACTATTATAGTATCATCTAGGATGTTTTATATGCATTCACAAGCAAATATATATATATATATATATCAGTTTTTGGGACTAACCTATTAACTTAGTGGCTAGTGCCAGTTGCTATTTTATGCCTGTTTTTGGTTTTCAGAATGTCAGTACCAAACGAAGTCCAAATGCCATGAAAATTTTTGGAGATTTTTTCTGGACAAAAGAGACACTAGAAGCTTCAGGAGAAGACCAGAAGAAGCAGCATGGGCCCATGAGGCACCAGGGTGCGCCCTGGTGGCTGGTGGGCCCCAGATGGCTCTGTTTGACCTAACCCGCCTCAATAAATTCTTTAAAATCAGAAAACCAACAGGGAACCGTCCAAAATAATTTTTGTGTCGTTGCAAGTTCCAGAACCACGAGATCCCATCTAGAGGGCTTTTCCGGCACTCTGCCGGAGGGGGATTCAATCACGGAGGGGCTCTATATCAACCTTGCTGCCCTTCTGATGATGTTTGAGTAGTTTACCACAGACCTACGGGTCCATAGTTAGTAGCTAGATTTTAATTTGTATTTTTGTTCGATCTATCTATCAATTAATATACAATTTAATCTTGCACGTAACAGCAGGGATTGACAACCCCTTGTTCGTGTTGGGTTGCAAGGATTTGTTATTTGTGTGCAGGTGGTGTCAACGAGGTGTTGCGGGGTTCTCCTACTGGATTGATAACCTTGGTTCTTAACTGCGGGGAATACTTCTATACTGTACTGCATAATCCTCTCCTCTTCGCGGAAATCCTAACGCCGTTCACAAGTAGCAGCAACAATTTCCGGCGTCGTTGCCGGGGAGACATCAGCAACAATTTCCTATGCATAAACTTTCATCTCCTTGCATTTACATTATTTGCCTTTTGCCTCTCGTTTTCATCTCCACCACTTCTAAAAAGTTTTTACAGCAGTACAAACATATTTTTCGTTTGCCTTTTTGCTTGTTTGCTTGCTTTTTGCCTTCATGTCAACAATCAAAAATAGAAAAATAAATAAGAAAAATTAAGATGGGTCCTCATCCTCTTGCTAATCTTCTTAAAAGATCCAATTATGATGAACCAATCATTAGTGAGTTGAGTGCACTAGATTATCTTTATGAAAAATTATTGTTGGGTAATTGATAGAAAATCACATAGTTATGATGATATCCAAGGCAATGATCATGTATATAGGCATCACGTCTGAGGAAAGTAGACCGACTCCTGCCAGCATCTACTACTATTACTCCACACATCGACCGCTAGCAGCAAGCATCTGGAGTATTAAGTTCATAAAGGATGGACTAATGCCTTGAGCAAAATGATATGATGTAGACAAAGTAAATCCAATCAATATGAATAAACCCCATCGTCTTCCCCATAATGGCAACAATACAAATACATGTCTGGTCCCTTGTGGTCACTGGTATATAGAGCACCGCAAGATTGAGCCCATTACAAAGTACCTCTCCCATTGCATGATAAATCAACCTAGTTGGCCAAACCAAACGGATAGATCGGAGAGAAATACAAAGCTATAATAATCATGCATAAAAGAGTTCAGAGACGACTCAAATAATATTCATAGATAATCATATCATAAACCCACAATTCATCGGATCCCCGCAAACGCACTGCAAAAGAAGATTACATCGAATAGATCTCCAAGAACACCAAGGAGAACATTGTATTGAAGATCAAAGAGAGAGAAGAATCTATCTAGCTATGGACCCGTAGGTCTATGGTAATTACCCACACATCATCGGAAGGGCATTAAGGTTGATGTAGAGGCCCTTCGTGATCTATTCCACCTTTCGCAGACTACCGAAAAAGTTCCCAAGAACAGAAACCTGCGGCTGATACATCTCCGTCGTATCTATAATGTTTGATTGTTTCATGCCAATATTATACAACTTTCACATATTTTTGGCAACATTTATATGATTTATTGGACTAACATATTGATCCAGTGCCCAGTGCCAGTTCCTGTTTGTTGCCTGTTTTTTGTTTCGCAGAATATTCATATCAAACAAAGTCCAAACGCGATAAAATTTTACGGAGAATTATTTTGGAATATATGTGATTTTTGGGACTTGGAATCAACACAAATGAGGGCCCACAGCCCCCACAAGATACCAGGGCGCACCCAAGTGGGTTGTGCTCACCTCGTATGTCGGTTGGATCTCTACTTCGGGCGCAAGGAAGCTTATATCCGGAAAAAAATCGTGTTAAAATCTCAGCACAATCGGAGTTACGGATCTCCGGGAATATAAGAAATGGTTTTCGACGAGAAAACAGAAATGTGAAACAGAAGAGAACAGAGGGATAGATCCAATCTCGGAGGGGCTCCCACCCCTTCGCCGCGATGGAGGCCACGGACCAGAGGGCGAACTCTCCTCCCATCTAGGGGGAGGCCAAGCAAGAAGAAGAAGGAGGGGGGCTCTCTCCCCCTCTCTCCCGGTGGCGCCAAAGTGCCGCCGGGGCAAGGATTGTGACGGCGATCTACATCAACAACCTTGCTACCGTCAACACCAACTCTCTCCCCCTCTATGCAGCGGTGTAACCTCCCTTCTCCCCGATGTAATATCTACTTAAACATGGTCTCAAGTCCATATATTATTTCCCAATGATATTTGGCTATCCTTTGATGTTTGAGTAGATCTGTTTGGTCCTATGTGTTAATCGTGATCTTGGTTGGTATGAGTGTATATTTCATTTATGGTATTGTCCTACAGTGCCCTCCGTGTCGCGCAAACGGAGGGATCCCCGCTGTAGGGTGTTGCAATATGTTCATGATTCGCTTATGGTGGGTAGCGTGAGTGACAGAAGCATATACCCGAGTAAGTGGGTTGTTGCGTATGGGAGTAAAGAGGACTTGAAACTTAATGCTATGGTTGGGTTTTACGACCTTAATGATCTTTAGTAGTTGCGGATGCTTGCTAGAGTTCCAATCATAAGTGCATATGATCCAAGTAGAGAAAGTATGTTAGCTCATGCATCTCCCCCATATAAAATTGCATGAACGATTACCGGTCTAGTTATCAATTACCTAGGGACAAATGACTTTCTTGTTGACAAAAGCTATCCACTTTTATTACCTTGAAATTTATTCGTAGTTTTATTCTCGCAAAGCACTCATAGTTTTATTCCTACCAAATAGTTTTATATTTGTTCTAGGTATAGCAAACTTAAAGTGTGCGTAGAGTCGTATCGGTGGTCGATATAACTTGAGGGAATATTTGTTGTACCTTTAGCTCCTCGTTGGGTTCGACTCTCTTATTTATCGAAGAAGGCTACAAACGATCCCCTATACTTGTGGGTTATTGCAACTTCTTGAGCTTGCGTTGGTTTTTCCCTTGAAAAGGACAGGGTGATGCAACAAAGTAGAGATAAGTATTTCCCTCAGTTAGAGAACCAAGGTATCAATCCAGTAGGAGACAACGCACAAATCACCAATACCTGCACAAACAATCAAACAACTTGCATCGAACACGATAAGGGGTGGTCAATCCTTCACGATTACTTGCAAAAGTGAGATTTGATAGAGATAGATGACACTAAACAGGCGATAAAGTAAATATTTTTGGGTTTTTTGGTTTATAGATCAGGAAGTAAAAGATTGCAAAATAGTAGATCGGAAACTAATATGATGGAAAATAGACCCGGGGGCCATAGGTTTCACTAGAGGCTTCTCTCAAGATAGCAAATAGTACGGTGGTAGAACAAATTACTGTCGAGCAATTGATAGAAAAGCGCAAAGTTATGACGATATCTAAGGCAATGATTATGAAATATAGGCATCACGTCCGTGTCAAGTAGACCAAAACGATTCTTCATCTACTACTATCACTCCACAAATCGACCGACTCCTGCCTGCATCTAGAGTACTAAGTTCCTGAAGAATAGAGTAACGCTTTTAGTATGATGACATGATGTAGAGGAATAAACTCAAGCAATATGATGTAAACCCCATCTTTTTATCCTCGATGGCAACAATACAATACGTGCCTTGCTGCCCCTACTGTCACTAGGAAAAGACACCACAAGATTGAACCCCAAAGCTAAGCACTTCTCCCATTGCAAGAAAAACCAATCTAGTTGGTCAAACCAAACCGATAGTTCGAAGAGAATTACAAAGATATCAAATCATGCATATAAGAATTCAGTGAAGATTCAAATAATTTTCATAGATAAGCTAATCATAAATCCACAATTCATCAGATCTCGACAAACACACTGCAAAATACTATTACATTGGATAGATCTCCAAGAACATTGAGGAGAACATGGTGTTGAGAATCAAAGAGAGAGAAGAAGCCATCTGGCTACTAGCTATGGACCCGTAGGTTTGAGGTAAACTACTCACGCTTCATCGGAAGGGCAATAGAGTTGATATAGAAGCCCTCCGTGATCAAATCCCCCTCCGGCAGGATGCCGGAAAAGGCCCCAAGATGGGATCTCATGCCGGAAAAGTGTTTTCGTGGATACTTCTGGTGGTTTGGGAATATATGTGAATATATAGGATGCAGAATTAGGCCAGGGGAGTCACGAGGGGCCCACAAGGCAGGGGGCGTGCCCTCCCCCTTGTGGCCGCCTCGTGGCTCTTCCGACTTGATCTCCAAGTCTCCTGGTGTCTTCTGGTCCAAGAAAAATCATCGCAAAGGTTTTATTCCGTTTGGACTCCGTTTGGTATTCCTTTTTTGCGAAACTCGAAAACAAGGAAAAACGAAAACTGGCACTGGGCTCTAGGTTAATAAGTTAGTCCCAAAGATAATATAAAATAGCAAATTAATGCATATAAAACATCCAAAACAGATAATATAATAGCATGGAACAATCAAAAATTATAGATACGTTGGAGACGTATCAGTTATCAGCGGCGGTGGAAAAAGTATTTTGCGTGGCTCTGCGTTGGTCTCCCGATTTTAGTGAATTTATAGAGTTGGAAATAGGTCAAACGGAGCCACCGGGGGGGGGGGGGCACTAGGTACTAGGGCGCGTCGGCCCCGCTGGGCGCGCCCTAGTGCCTTTTGGCCTTCCAGTTGCATGTCTGGTCTCCTCCCGAAGCTTCTAGGTCCTCTCTTGTTGAGAAAAAAATTGTCAAAAAAATTTCGTGGCATTTGGACTTCGTTTGGTACTGAATATTTAGATCCGAATGATTCAAAGCAATAGTCTATAATTTGACATAAAGACATCAGTACTCAGGCATACCAACAAACAATCATGCCTTTGAAAATATCAATGCTAAATAACGCTATCCCCACAAAATCATCTAGCCTTGTCATGCTCCATCTTCTTAACACAAAGTATAAATCATGCACTACCCCGGTGTCAGCCAAGCAATTCGTCCATACTTTTTAATGCACTTCACCTTTTTCAACCCTCACGCAATACATGAGCGCAACCATGGATATAGCACTATGGGTGGAATAGAGTATGGTGGTAGAGATTGATATGGAGAAGAAAAAAAAGGAGAAAGTCTCACATCAACGTGGCTAATCAACGGGCTATGGAGATGCTCATCAATTGATGTCATTGCAAGGAGTAGGGATTGCCATGCGATGAATGCACTAAGAGCTATAAGTGTATGAAAGCTCAAAAAGGAAACTAAGTGGGTGTGGATCCAACTTGCTTGCTCTAGAAGACCTTGGGCATTTGCGGAAACCCATCATGGGAATATAAAAGCCAAGTTTTATAATGAAAACTCCCACTAGTTATATGGGAAACTCTCTATATGAAAACATGGTGCTACTTTGAAGCACAAGTGTGGAAAAATATAGTAACATTGCCCCTTCTCTCTTTTTTTGTTGGGATATTTTTGTCCTCTTTCTTTCCCTCACTTGGGACAATGCTCTAGTAATGAAGAATGATGATCATCACACTTCTGTTTACTTACAACTGAATAATAGAACAAAATATGACTCCATATGATCGAATGCCTCTGGCGGTGTACCAGGATGTGCAATGATCTAGCGTAACATGTACAAAAATGATGAACGGTGGGTGAGCCAAAAAATACTATGTCAGCTATATGATCGTGCAAAGGAATATATCTCGGAACGGTGGAAGTTGCATGGCAATATATCTCGGAATGATGATGTGTGTCATAATAATAGAACGATGGAAGTTGCATGGCAATATATATCAGAATGGCTATGGAAATGCCACAGTAGGTAGGTTTGGTGGTTGTTTTGAGGAAGATATAAGGAGGTTTATGTGTGATAGTGTTGGGGAACATAGTAATTTCAAAAAAATTCCTACGCACACACAAGATCATGGTGATGCATAGCAACGAGAGGGGAGAGTGTTGTCCACGTACCCTCGTAGACCGACAGCGGAAGCGTTATCACAACGCGGTTGATGTAGTCGTACGTCTTCATGATCCGACCGATCAAGTACCGAACGTACGGCACCTCCGAGTTCTACACACGTTCAGCTCGATGACGTCCCTCGAACTCCGATCCAGCCGAGTGTTGAGGGAGAGTTTCGTCAGCACGACGGCGTGGTGACGATGATGATGTTCCACCGACGCAGGGCTTCGCCTAAGCTCCGCAACGGTATTATCGAGGTGTAATATGGTGGAGGGGGGCACCGCACACGGCTAAGAGATCTCAAAGATCAATTGTTGTGTCTCTGGGGTGCCCCCCTGCCCCCGTATATAAAGGAGCAAGGGGGAGGCAGCCGGCCAAGGGGAGAGGCGCGGAGTAGGACTCCTCCTTTCCTTGTGGGAGTAGGAGAAGGGAAGGGGGAAGGAGAAAGAAGGAAGGGTGCGCCCCCCCTTCCCTAGTCCAATTCGGACCAGACCATGGGGAGGGGTGCGGCCACCTTTTGAGGCCTTTCTCTCCTTTCCCGTATGGCCAATTAAGGCCCAATACGAATTCCCGTAACTCTCCGGTACTCCGAAAAATACCCGAATCACTCGGAACCTTTCCGAAGTCCGAATATAGTCGTCCAATATATCGATTTTTACGTCTCGACCATTTCGAGACTTCTCGTCATATCCCCGATCTCATCCGGGACTCCGAACTCCTTCGGTACATCAAAACTCAATAAAACTGTCATCGTAACGTTAAGCGTGCGGACCCTACGGGTTCGAGAACTATGTAGACATGACCGAGACACGTCTCCGGTCAATAACCAATAGCGGGACCTGGATGCCCATATTGGCTCCCACATATTCTACGAAGATCTTTATCGGTCAGACCGCATAACAACATACGTTGTTCCCTTTGTCACCGGTATGCTACTTTCCTGAGATTTGATCGTCGGTATCTCGATACCTTGTTCAATCTCGTTACCGGCAAGTCTCTTTACTCGTTCCGTAACACATCATCCCGCAACTAACTCATTAGTCACAATGCTTGCAAGGCTTATAGTGATGTGCATTACCGAGTGGGCCCAGAGATACCTCTCCGACAATCGGAGTGACAAATCGTAATCTCGAAATACGCCAACCCAACAAGTACCTTTGGAGACACCTGTAGAGCTCCTTTATAATCACCCATTTACGTTGTGACGTTTGGTAGCACACAAAGTGTTCCTCCGGTAAACGGGAGTTGCATAATCTCATAGTCATAGGAACATGTATAAGTCATGAAGAAAGCAATAGCAACATACTAAACGATCGAGTGCTAAGCTAACGGAATGGGTCAAGTCAATCACGTCATTCTCCTAATGAGGTGATCTCGTTAATCAAATGACAACTTATGTCTATGGCTAGGAAACATAACCATCTTTGATTAACGAGCTAGTCAAGTAGAGGCATACTAGTGACACTCTGTTTTTCTATGTATTCACACATGTATTATGTTTCCGGTTAATACAATTCTAGCGTGAATAATAAACATTTATCATGATATAAGGAAATATATAATACTTTATTATTGCCTCTAGGGCATATTTCCTTCAGTCTCCCACTTGCACTAGAGTCAATAATCTAGTTCACATCGCCATGTGATTTCACATCAATAATCCACATCACCATGTGATTAACACCCATAGTTCACATCTCTATGTGACCAACACTCAAAGGGTTTACTAGAGTCAATAATGTAGTTCACATCGCTATGTGATTAACACCCAAAGAGTACTAAGGTGTGATCATGTTTTGATTGTGAGATAATTTTAGTCAACGGGTCTGTCACATTCAGATCCGTAAGTATTTTGCAAATATCTATGTCTACAATGCTCTTCACGGAGCTACTCTAGCTAATTGCTCCCACTTTCAATATGTATCTAGACCGAGACTTAGAGTCATCTAGATTTAGTGTCAAAACTTGCATCGACGTAACCCTTTACGACGAACCTTTTGTCACTTCCATAATCGAAAAACATATCCTTATTCCACTAAGGATAACTTTGACCGCTGTCCAGTGATCTACTCCTAGATCACTATTGTACTCCCTTACCAAAATCAGTGTAGGGTATACAATAGATCTGGTACACAGCATGGCATACTTTATAGAACCTATGGCCAAGGCATAGGGAATGACTTTCATTCTCTTTCTATCTTCTGCCATGGTCGGGCTTTGAGTCTTTACTCAATTTCACACCTTGTAACACAGGCAAGAACTCTTTCTTTGACTGTTCTATTTTGAACTACTTCAAAATCTTGTTATGGTATGTACTCATTGAAAAAACTTATCAAGAGTCTTGATCTATCTCTGTAGATCTTGATGCTCAATATGTAAGTAGCTTCACCGAGGTCTTTCTTTGAAAAACTCCTTTCAAACACTCCTTTATGCTTTGCAGAATAATTCTACATTATTTTCGATCAACAATATGTCATTCACATATACTTATCAGAAATGCTGTAGTGCTCCCACTCACTTTCTTGTAAATACAGGCTTCACCGCAAGTCTGTATAAAACTATATCCTTTGATCAACTTATCAAAGCGTATATTCCAACTCCGAGATGCTTGCAACAGTCCATAGATGGATCGCTGGAGCTTGCATATTTTGTTAGCACCTTTAGGATTGACAAAACCTTCTGGTTGCATCATATACAACTCTTCTTTAATAAATCCATTAAGGAATGTAGTTTTGTTTATCCATTTGCCAGATTTCATAAAATGCGGCAATTACTAACATGATTCAGACAGAGTTAAGCATAGATACGAGTGAGAAACTCTCATCATAGTCAACATCTTGAACTTGTCGAAAACCTTTTTGCGACAATTCTAGCTTTGTAGAAAGTGACACTACTATCAGCATCCGTCTTCCTCTTGAAGATCCATTTAATCTCAATGGCTCGCCGATCATTGGGCAAGTCAATCAAAGTCCATACTTTGTTCTTCATACATGGATCTCATCTCAGATTTCATGGCCTCAAGCCATTTTGCGGAATCTGGGCTCACCATCGCTTCTTCATAGTTCGTAGGTTCGTCATGGTCTAGTAACATAACCTCCAGAACAGGATTACCGTCCCACTCTGGTACGGATCTTACTCTGGTTTACCTACGAGGTTTGGTAGTAACTTGATCTGAAGTTACATGATCATCATCATTAACTTCCTCACTAATTGGTGTAGGAGTCACAGGAACAGATTTCTGTGATGAACTACTTTCCAATAAGGGAGCAGGTACAGTTACCTCATCAAGTTCTTTGGTAGTAACTTGATCTGAAGTTACATGATCATCATCATTAACTTCCTCACTAATTGGTGTAGGAGTCACAGGAACAGATTTCTGTGATGAACTACTTTCCAATAAGGGAGCAGGTACAGTTACCTCATTAAGTTCTACTTTCCTCCCACTCACTTCTTTCGAGAGAAACTCCTTCTCTAGAAAGGATCCATACTAAGCAACGAATGTCTTGCCTTCGGATCTTGTGATAGAAGGTGTACCCAACTGTCTTCTTTGGGTATCCTATGAAGACACATTTCTCCGATTTGGGTTTGAGCTTTATCAGGATGAAACTTTTTCACATAAGCATCGCAACCCCAAATTTTAAGAAACGACAACTTTGGTTTGTTGCCAAACCACAGTTCATAAGGCGTCGTCTCATCGGATTTTGATGGTGCCCTATTTAACGTGAATGTAGCTGTCTCTAATGCATAACCCCAAAACGATAGTGGTAAATTGGTAAGAGACATCATAAATTGCACTATATCCAATAAAGTACGTTTATGACGTTCGGACACACCATTATGCTGTGGTGTTCCAGGTGGCGTGAATTTGTGAAACTATTCCACATTGTTTTAATTGAAAACCAAACTCGTAACTCAAATATTTGTCTCCGCGATCAAATCATAGAAACCTTATTTTCTGGTCACGATGATTTTCTACTTCACTCTGAAATTCTTTGAACTTTTCAAATGCTTTAGACTTATGTTTCATCAAGTAGATATACCCATATCTGCTCAAATCATCTGTGAAGGTCAGAAAATAATGATACCTACTACGAGCCTCAATATTCATCGGACCACATACATCTGTATGTATGATTTCCAACAAATATGTTGCTCTCTCCATAGTTCCGGAGAACGGCGTTTTAGTCATCTTGCCCATGAGGCATGGTTCGCAAGCATCAAGGGATTCATAATCAATTGATTCCAAAATCCCATCAGTATGGAGTTTCTTCATGCGCTTTACACCAATATGACCTAAACGGCAGTGCCACAAATAAGTTGCACTATGATGATTAACTTTGCATCTTTTGGCTTCAATATTATGAATATGTGTATCACTACGATCGAGATCCAACAAACCATTTTCGTTGGTGTGTATGACCATAGAAGGTTTTATTCATGTAAACAGAACAACAATTGTTCTCTAACTTAAATGAATAACCGTATTGCAATAAACATGATCAAATCATATTCCTGCTCAACGCAAACACCAAATAACACTTATTTAGTTTCATCACTAATCCCGAAAGTATAGGGAGTGTGCGATGATGATCATATCAATCTTGGAACTACTTCCAACACACATCGTCACCTCTCCTTTTACTAGTCTCTGTTTATTTTGCAACTCCCTTTTCGAGTTACTACTCTTTAGCAACTGAACCAGTATCAAATACTGAGGGGTTGCTATAAACACTAGTAAGTACACATCAATAACATGTATATCCAATATACCTTTGTTCACTTTGCCATACTTCTTATCCACCAAATACTTGGGGCAGTTCCGCCTCCCGTGACCAGTTCCTTTGCAGTAGAAGCACTTAGTCTCAGGCTTAGGTACAGACTTGGGCTTCTTCACTTGAGTAGCAACTTGCTTGCCGTTCTTTTTGAAGTTCCCCTTCTATCCCTTTGCCCTTTTCTTGAAACTAGTGGTCTTGTTAACCATCAACACTTGTGCTCTTTCTTGATTTCTACCTTCGTCGATTTCAGCATCGCGAAGAGCTCGGGAATTACTTTCGTCATCCCTTACATACTGTAGTTCATCACGAAGTTCTACTAACTTTGGTGATGGTGACTAGAGAATTCTGTCAATCACTATTTTATCTGGAAGATTAACTCCCACTTGATTCAAGCGATTGTAGTGCCCAGACAATCTGAGCACATGCTCACTAGTTGAGCGATTCTCCTCCATCTTTTAGCTATAGAACTTGTTGGAGACTTCATATCTCTCAACTCGGGTATTTGCTTGAAATATTAACTTCAACTCCTGGAACATCTCATATGGTCCATGACGTTCAAAACGTCTTTGAAGTCCCGATTCTAAGCCGTTAAGCATGGTGCACTAAACTATCAAGTAGTCATCATATTGAGCTAGCCAAACGTTCATAACGTCTGCATCTGCTCCTGCAATAGGTCTGTCACCTAGCGGTGCATCAAGGACATAATTTTTTCTGTGCAGCAATGAGGATAATCCTCAGATCACGGATCCAATCCACATCTTTGCTACTAACATCTTTCAACATAATTTTCTCTAGGAACATATCAAAAATAAAAACAGGGAAGCAACAACGCGAGCTATTGATCTACAACATAATTTGCAAAATACTATCAGGACTAAGTTCATGATAAATTTAAGTTCAATTAATCATATTACTTAAGAACTCCCACTTAGATAGACATCCCTCTAATCCTCTAAGTGATCACGTGATCCATATCAACTAAACCATGTCCGATCATCACGTGAGATGGAGTAGTTTCAATGGTGAACATCACTATGTTGATCATATCTACTATATGATTCACGCTCGACCTTTCGGTCTCCGTGTTCCGAGGCCATATCTGTTATATGCTAGGCTCGTCAAGTTTAACCTGAGTATTCCGCGTGTGCAACTGTTTTGCACCCGTTGTATTTGAACGTAGAGCCTATCACACCCGATCATCACGTGGTGTCTCAGCACGAAGAACTTTCGCAACGGTGCATACTCAGGGAGAACACTTATACTTTGATAATTTAGTGAAGGATCATCTTATAATGCTACCGTCAAACAAAGCAAGATAAGATGCATAAGGGATTAACATCACATGCAATCAATATAAGTGATATGATAGGGCCATCATCATCTTGTGCTTGTGATCTCCATCTCCGAAGCACCGTGCTTGTGATCTCCATCTCCGAAGCACCGTCATGATCACCATCGTCACCGGCGCGACACCTTGATCTCCATCGTAGCATCGTTGTCGTCTCGTCAATCTTATGCTTCTACGACTATCGCTACCGCTTAGTGATAAAGTAAAGCATTACATGGCGATTGCATTGCATACAATAAAACGACAACCATATGGCTCCTGCCAGTTGCCGATAACTCGGTTACAAAACATGATCATCTCATACAACAAATTATATCACATCATGTCTTGACCATATCACATCACAACATGCCCTGCAAAAACAAGTTAGACGTCCTCTACTTTGTTGTTGCAAGTTTTACGTGGCTGCTACGGGCTTAGCAAGAACCGTTCTTACCTACGCATCAAAACCACAACGATAGTTTGTCAAGTTGGTGTTGTTTTAACCTTCGCAAGGACCAGGCGTAGCCACACTCGGTTCAACTAAAGTGAGAGAGACAGACACCCGCCGGTCACCTTTAAGCAACGAGTGCTCCAACGGTGAAACCAGTCTCGCGTAAGCGTACGCGTAATGACGGTCCGGGCCGCTTCATCTCACAATACCGCTGAACCAAAGTATGACATGCTGGTAAGCAGTATGACTTATATCGCCCACAACTCACTTGTGTTCTACTCGTGCATAGCATCAACGCATAAAACCAGGCTCGGATGCCACTGTTGGGGAACGTAGTAATTTCAAAAAATTTCCTACGCACACGCAAGATCATGGTGATGCATAGCAACGAGAGGGGAGAGTGTTGTCCACGTACCCTCGTAGACCGACAGCGGAAGCGTTATCACAACGCGGTTGATGTAGTCGTACGTCTTAACGACCCGACCGATCAAGTACCGAACGTACGGCACCTCCGAGTTCTACACACGTTCAGCTCGATGACGTCCCTCGAACTCCGATCCAGCCGAGTGTTGAGGGAGAGTTTCGTCAGCACGACGGCGTGGTGATGATGATGATGTTCCACCGACGCAGGGCTTCGCCTAAGCTCTGCAACGGTATTATCGAGGTGTAATATGGTGGAGGGGGGCACCGCACACGGCTAAGAGATCTCAAAGATCAATTGTTGTGTCTCTGGGGTGCCCCCCTGCCCCCGTATATAAAGGAGCAAGGGGGAGGCAGCCGGCCAAGGGGAGAGGCGCGCCATAGGGGGGAGTCCTACTCCCACCGGGAGTAGGACTCCTCCTTTCCTTGTGGGAGTAGGAGAAGGGAAGGGGGAAGGAGAAAGAAGGAAGGGTGCGCCCCCCTTCCCTAGTCCAATTCGGACCAGACCATGGGGAGGGGTGCGGCCACCTTTTGAGGCCTTTCTCTCCTTTCCCGTATGGCCCATTAAGGCCCAATACGAATTCCCGTAACTCTCCGGTACTCCGAAAAATACCCGAATCACTCGGAACCTTTCCGAAGTCCGAATATAGTCGTCCAATATATCGATTTTTACGTCTCGACCATTTCGAGACTCCTCGTCATATCCCCGATCTCATCCGGGACTCTGAACTCCTTCGGTACATCAAAACTCAATAAAATTGTCATCGTAACGTTAAGCGTGCGGACCCTACGGGTTCGAGAATTATGTAGACATGACCGAGACACGTCTCCGGTCAATAACCAATAGCGGGACCTGGATGCCCATATTGGCTCCCACATATTCTACGAAGATCTTTATCGGCCAGACCGCATAACAACATACGTTGTTCCCTTTGTCACCGGTATGTTACTTGCCTGAGATTTGATCTTCGGTATCTCGATACCTAGTTCAATCTCGTTACCGGCAAGTCTCTTTACTCGTTCCGTAACACATCATCCCGCAACTAACTCATTAGTCACAATGCTTGCAAGGCTTATAGTGATGTGCATTACCGAGTGGGCCCAGAGATACCTCTCCGACAATCGGAGTGACAAATCGTAATCTCGAAATACGCCAACCCAACAAGTACCTTTGGAGACACCTGTAGAGCACCTTTATAATCACCCATTTACGTTGTGACGTTTGGTAGCACACAAAGTGTTCCTCCGGTAAACGGGAGTTGCATAATCTCATAGTCATAGGAACATGTATAAGTCATGAAGAAAGCAATAGCAACATACTAAACGATCGAGTGCTAAGCTAACGGAATGGGTCAAGTCAATCACGTCATTCTCCTAATGAGGTGATCTCGTTAATCAAATGACAACTTATGTCTATGGCTTTTAAACATAACCATTTTTGATTAACGAGCTAGTCAAGTAGAGGCATACTAGTGACACTTTGTTTGTCTATGTATTCACACATGTATTATGTTTCCGGTTAATACAATTCTAGCATGAATAATAAACATTTATCATGATATAAGGAAATATATAATACTTTATTATTGCCTCTAGGGCATATTTCCTTCAGATAGAGTGTATCAAATCATGGGGTTTGGATGCACCGGCGAAGTTTGCACCACATCTCGAGGTGAGAAAGGGCAATGCACGGTACTAGAGAGGCTAAGAAATGACGGAAAGGTGAGAGTGCGTATAATCCGTGGACTCACATTAGTCATAAAGAACTCACATACTTATTGCAAAAGTTTGTTAGCCCTCGAAGCAAAGTACTACTATGCATGCTCCTGGGGGGGTGGGGGTGGTAGGAGCTGACCATCGCGCGCGCCCGACAGTCACACAAAGGAAAATACTCAATAATAAATCATGCTCCAACTTCTTAGCATAACGAGAGAGTACACTTGCACGCTTCGGGAATCAGAAAGCTTAACACCAATATGCTTACTAAACCACAATCATTCACTAGTACCTCCCACATATTACCATCTTTATATCACAAAACTATTGCAAGGAATCAAACTTATCATATTCAATGATCTACATGACTTTTTATTATATCCCTCTTGAATACCTATCATATGAGGACCAATTTCATAACTTGTGCATATTGCCATTACTATTATCAAACTCTCAAAATGATATAAGTGAAGAATGAGAGTGCAACTATTTCTTTAAAATATAACCACCGTCGTGCTCTAAAAGATATAAGTGAAGTACTAGAGCAACTGCCTAGCTCAAAAGATATAAGTGAAGCATAAAGAGTATTCTAACAAATCACAAATAATGTGTGTCCCTCTCAAAGAGGTCCAGCAAAGATGATTGCAGCAAACTGAGAAGCAAACAAGGCGAAGACTCATATAATACATGACGCTCCAATCAAAACTCATATTATGTGATGAATAAAAACATAGCTCCAAGTAATTTGCCGATGGTTGGTAGAAGAAAGAGGGGATGCCATCCGGGGCATCCCCAATATTAGAGTCTTGGGTGCCCTTGAATAGTACCTTGGGGTGCCTTGGGCATCCCCAAGCTTAGGGTCTTGCCACTCCTTATTTCTTCATCCATCGCGATCTCACTCAAAACTTGAAAACTTTAGCACACAAAACTCAACAAAAACCTTCGTGAGATCCGTTAGTATAACAAAGCAAATCATAAACTTTAGGTACTATTGTAAGCCCATTCATATTTTAATATTGCATAATACCTACTGTATTCTAACTTCACCATGGCTTATACCCCCTTATACAATCCATAGATTCATCAAAACAAGCAAACTATGCGACGAAAACAGAATCTGTCAAAAACAGAATAGTCTGTAATGATCTGACTAAGCGCAATACTTCGGTAACTCCAAAAATTATAAAAATTTAGCAAAACATGGGAAAATTATATATCAACCGTGTGTAAAAAATTCAGAATTGTTCGACGCTCAAGTGATTTTAAACAGTTCTGCTACTGAGCGCAAAAGTTTCTGTTTTTCACAGAATCAAATCAACTTATCAACCAAATCATCCCAAAGGCTTTACTTGGCACAAACACTAATTTAAACATAAAAACACAACCATAACAGCAGCATATTTGTGTGCACACACAAAAATAGAAATGATAACTATTGGTTTGTCTTCCAACAAGGTCTTTCTTTATGGCCATTAAAATAGGATTGAGATTTCAATGATGGTCACATAAAAGATAAAAATTGAAACACAAAGAGAGCATCATAATACATGTGACAAACACATTTAAGTCTAGCATACTTTCTATGCATAGGCATTTTATAAGCGAATAAATTATAAAGACAAGAAATATCTAGCATATGCAAGGGAAGAGAATAAAACATTGACAATCTCAACATAACGAGAGGTAATTTAGTATCATGAAAATTACTACAACCATATTTTCCTCTCTCATAATAATTACATGGAGAATCATAATCAAATTCAACAATATAACTATCATATAAAATTTTCTCTACATGATCCACATTCATACAACTTTTATACTCTTCCAAAATAGTGCGATTAATATCAACTAAAGTCATGACCTCTCCAAACCCACTTTTATCCATAATTTCATAAGATTGAATGATCTCCAAATATGTGGGATTCTATTTTCCTAAAATTGACAGTCTTTCAAACCCACTTTCAATATTATTGCAAAATTATTATCTATATCATATTCATCATGAGGCTTAAATAAATTTTCAAGATCATAAGAAGCATCAACCCAATCATGATCATTGCAATAAGTAGTGGAAATATCAAATTGCATGGGGACAACGAGTAGGAGGAGGACGTGCAGGAAGCGGGGGGACTCGGATCTGCATGCGAACCAGCCGGCAATACTTCTCGTCAGAGAGAGAGAGGCCAACCGCCATAACCTCCAAGAGACGAAGGCGGAGCACGCCGCGGCCATCGACGAGATGCTCGCATATAGGGGCGGGGCTGGGCCCCGAGCACCCAGGGCCTAGGCTCGAGGCGTGGAAAATTAAAATGCTATGAGTATATAGTTTTTTTTCACGCCCGGGATGCAGTCCAGTGAAAATAAGAAGGCCCGAAGCCTTGATTGGTTGTCTTACCAAAAACACATGCACGAGGCAACACCACCCCACCACGATCGAGAAAGCACAAGGAAGATCCTAAAAAAAGAATGCACGAGGGCACAGGAGAACGCAACACTGTTGGACGAGACACTCATGCGGCCATGGCCAAGTCGCACGCATGCGGAAGTAGCAGTAGGGACTCCAGCATCCGCGCCGCCGTCTGCCGTGGCTGTGCCCCAGGCCCACCCACTTCCCCGTGCTTTCGGGCTGTAGGCCGCCGCCCTCCTATTCGTTGTTCGTTCGCCCGTGTGTCACTGCTTCACTGCCGGCTGCCGTAGCTTGTAATTTTATTTGATGTCTCCCCTGTTTCCTCCTTGATGCTTTCTACTTAAACCATGTTCCACTTGTATAAGTTGTATCAGTGTACAAGATGCTTTCAACTAAAATTTATACCATGTTCTTTTGTATCGAGTCATATATCTAGGGTGTTGTTGAACTCAAATTGATATAACTGCCAATTTTTTTTTATTGTACAAAAAGAAGATGAAGACATTACTTTTGCCGGTGTCCGTAACATGGGTGTCTACACCTATCATTTCAGATGATTGGAATCAAGCAGTTGAGGGGGCTGAATCAACACAACAAACATAAACAACCGTAGAAATGGGACCACCGCCTTCGACTTCAAGCAACCCACCTGCAATGTCTTTTCGAGAGAGTAACAATCATGGTATTCCTTCTAGTGCCCTTGGTCAATTCTGTAAAGGTCATGAACATGATCCTGATCTTAGAAACCAATTGAAAGTTTAGATTCGGGCATTACAAATGCCACTAGAAGGATTCATATAAATATGGGTCCATTCCAATCAATTGATCATAAATATAAAAAAACACCACAAGGGAATTCTTCCAAAAAAAAGAAGCTTTCGTGCTAGTTGGTTCAAGAACCATGGCGATTGGTTGGAATATAGTGTTCATAAAGAAGCGGCCTTTTGTTTCTATTGCTTTCTTTTTAAGCAACCAAGAATAGAAAATTTTGGTATTGAGGCATTCCCAAGGATGGGATTTAGAAATTGGAAGGATGGACCTAGTGTTCGTGATACACATGTTGGTAAACATAATAGTGCTCACAATGAAGCAAGACAATATTATGAGGCTTTCAAAAATCAAAGGCAATGTGTGGCACATGTGATGGATCGTGGTACCAAAAAGAGTGAAGAAGACTGTAAAGCTCATCTTATCATTATTTTGGGTGTAATCGGATTTCTTCTACACAAGGTCATGTTTTTCGTGGCCATGATGAGAGTTTGAGCCCAAATAATAGGGTAGGGGGACTTTTTGGAGATGATGAGTTGGTACAGGTAGAAGGATCCAATTGCTAGGACTTTGCTTGATAGTACGGGTGGGAACCATTTGATGACATCGCGTGAGATATAATTTCAACTGTGCCAATCTTGGGGAGAAGAGACCACCAGCTCCATTATTGCTCATATTGGTGATATGTTTTTTTCTTTACTTGTTGATGAGTCCAGAGATGCATCTATAAAAGAGCAAAAGGTATGGTCTTAAGGTTAGTAACTTAGTATTTGTTATGTTAGTTGTTATTTTGTTCATTACTAATAGTAAAAAACACCTAATTGTTTGTTACTTGTGCCTCTTTGTCTCATGTGGGTATGTCAACAGTCATGGGTGTACGATTGAGAGACTTACTGAGATTAAGCATATTGGTGACACAAGAGTAGCTTCTCTAAAGGCAACTTTGGATGGTATGTTTCTTGAACATGGCTTGTCTATGTCTAAATTGAGATTCAAAGGGTATGATGGAGCTTCTAACATGAGAGGACAATTTCGTGGGTTGCAAAAGTTGATACAAGATGAAAATCCTTACGCATTTCATATCCATTGTTTTGCCCATCAGTTGTAGTTAGTGGTTGTTGCTGTTGCCAAGTGTTGTTCCTCTGTAATGGATTTCTTTAAGCGCATAACTTTGATTGTCAATACCGTCCATGCTTCTTGTAAGAGACATGATGAATTAGCCCAACAACATCATGACAATATTGTAAGCCAATTGGACTCCGGGGAAAATAATTCAGGAAGAGGGAAAGAACAAGCAATCAACCTTGTTCGACCTGGGGATACATAGTGGGGCACACATCATAAAACTTTGTGTCAATTTCTAACTATGTGGAAATCTGTTTTACAAGTGTTAGATTACAATCATGATGATGCAGAAAATTTAAGACAAAGAAGCACAACAGGTGGCTTTATTTCTCAGATGGAAAGCTTTGAATTGGTTTTCATGTTGCATCTTATGATCAAACTATTGGGCAAGACTAATCAGTTGTCACACTGTTTGCAAAGGAAATATCAAAACATTGTTCTTGAAGTGAGTTTTATAGGGGTCGGGTTGTAGAAATTTCAAGATATAAAAGAAAATGGTTGGGATCAGCTCTTGGAACAGACAAATGACTTTTGTGTTAAACATAACATTATATTGCCTAACATGGATGTTACAATACCTGCTCAAGGTCGTTCGAGGGGGCGTGGTGGTCAAATGGTAACTTATTATCATCGCTTCAGTTATGAATTGTTCAGTGTTATGCATGACTAAGTTATTACTGATTTAAATAATCGGTTTGCTGAAAGATCTACTCAATTGCTAAGATGCATTGCTTGTCTTCATTCAAGGAACTCATTTGCTAATTTCGATGAAGAAAAAATTGTTGAACTTGCTAAGTTGTATGTTGATGACTTCTCCATATATGAGATTGCTTTTGTCCTTAGAAATCAGCTTGAAACATTCATTGCTGATGTGAGAGCTAATCTAGATTTTGTTAGTTGTAATGACCTTGGTAATCTTGTTGTGAAGATGGTTGAGACTAGTAGACACATCGTTTTTCCTTTGGTATATCGCCTCATTGAGTTGGCATTGATTTTGCCTATTGCAACCGCATCAGTGGAAAGAGATTTCTTAGCTATGAATATTATCAAGACTGGGTTGAGGAATAGGACGAGTGATAATTGGCTGAACTATAGAATGATTTGCTATATTGAGCGACATGTATTTGCGAGTATTGATGATGAATGCTATTGTGTATCGCTTTCAATCATATACGCCTCGCAAAGGGATTTTACCTCATCAAAGGGGCACATTTTTAAAAAACTTTATCAATGATAATTGTTTCACTTGATGTTTATGCCATCTTTTATGAAAATTTTCTTTTGATGTCTTGAAGGTGTCGACTCTTCTTCCAACGTTGATGATGCTATGCGAGGCACTAATGAAGCAAACTATTGATTTGGTACTCTTTTTTATCACATATTGTTCTTTGTATTTTTTGTCATTTTTTAAATCTATTTTGTTGTATTGTTAAGCATAGAGTTTAAATCCTATTTTTTCGTGCAATTGAGCCATATTTTGTATGAGGTTTCTTTTGAGGTAGTTAAAAGCCTTATGAATGGTAAGTTTTTCACTCGTCGCAAAAAAAAACTGGGCCCGAGGCTTGCGCCAATCCTGGCTCCGCCACTGCACGCCTATATGGATGAGGAGGAGGAGGAGGCGGAATGAACTAGAGCCCTCCTACGCGTTCATCTACCCGACGCTTGACATGGAGATCGTGGACATCTCCGACGACGAAACGTAGTTTAGAATAGTATGATTTGCATATTATGTAGGATTTGAGAATGAATTTAGAGGATGAAATTTGAGGTACTCGAATGTATAGCACAAAGTATAACATGTAAGGGCATCTCCAACGGCGACCCTCAAACCTCCCGCAACAGTCCGGACTGGCTGTCTGGACCGAGGAAGCCATCCAGCGCAGTCCTATATTAGTCCGCGGAGCGGTTCAGATGCGATTTCTCCCGCAAACCGGAGACAAAGGTGGGGGAGGTTTGCGAGAGTCAAGACCGATTCCAAGCCCGCTTCTGACCGCCCTGGCCGACCAGAAATCCCCCCCTCCCGCACGCGTTCCCACACGGCGTCAACTGTCGGCATTCATGCCGCTGTAGAGCGCCCGCTCCCCATTGAAGACCGTACGCGACCTCTAACTGGCGCCAGCATTAAAGCGGCTCGCCGGCCGAGGGCGCCGCCGGCGACGCGTCTCCGTTGTCTGTGCGTGTTCAATGCCGGAGACGCGTGACTGGATGGGATGAGGCAGATATCTACCACGCGCGTTCAATGTCCTTGTCCGTCCGTATGTGCTGGCATTAACCAGGCTCGCCGGACGAGAAACCCTCTCCGGTGCCGCGCATTGACGCATCCGGACACCTCGCCTCACTGTAAACCGCTATTTAAAGGCGGCCACAACCAGCTAACTCCACACCACCACCCAAGCCCTCCCCATCCTCCTCCCTTCCACTGCATCCGCCATGACTACAGGCGGTGAAGCTATGTGGGAGAGCCTTTCCACGGAGATGAAGCACGTCGTGGCCGCCCTTGCCGCCGCCTGATAGAGCCGACATGCCAGGCGGATCGAGGCCGGCTTGCCGGCCAGCTCACCCGAGGTCTTCGACGACGAGGACGAGACCACGATGGAGACGGACTCCGACGACACCGCCCCTGCTCCCGCGCCTCCTTTGCACGCTGGCTTCACCATGGAGCAAGCGCAGGCGCACTACGACGCTGCCATGGCAGAGGTGTAGCCGGCTTCCTCGCCTTTGTCGAAGTTCCGGCAGGCACAAGAGGAACAAGGGCACAACCTGCTCCTTATGGAGCAGCACCGGCTGGTGGACGCTAGATCTAAGGCAAGGGGGTGAGCGAGGAGGCCGTGGCGGCAATGGCCGCGGCGAACCCAACTTCGTCGCCGAGCAGCATGGCATCTATGATGCCGTCTGCCCTCAAGCTGCCGCTCGCCAGGAAGTGGCGGCCGCCGAGGCGCACATCCTGGTGATCGCAGAGGAGAATAATGCCAACTGCGCCTTCTACGCGCCGTCGACGAACCATCAAGCGGCCACCACAATAGGATAGGTTTAGGGTCGAGTCTTCTTTTTGTTCTAGATATTCGAACTGTGTTTGTATGAAATCCGTTATGGTTGCTTGAAATCCGGCCGAGTTTGCATGAAATCCGGTCGTGTTTGGCCGTATTTCGTCCGGTTGGTCGAGTTGTTGTATGCCGTTGTCCCGCATTCGTATCCGCGGATTGGTCCTCTATTCCCGAACGGATACCAGAGAAAATTTAAGAGTCAATTACACCACCGGTACTTAAACTTGACACGAAAAATTACTTTAATGTTAAAACTTGCGGCATACATTGAACGGGTGCTAGAACTTGGCTGGGGCGTGCATATATATATGGTGCAAATCTCGCTCGTATACGCCCGCGCCCGCGGGGTTGACATGGCTTTGTATATACTCTTCCCACACGGCAGTGATCGGGTCACATCTGTCGGCTAGCAGGACAAATTATTAGTAGTTGCCTGTGTGGCATTGGCTGGGTCCCACCTGTCAGCCAAAGAGCGTATATTATATTTACAAGAAAAAAAATATTGTGGTCTCCCGTTTCTTGCATGCACTTATGTCTAGCCAACTAGGCAAACGACTTTAGTTATCACAACTGGACGCACAGCGTTCATATTCATAATAACTGGACGCACAGAGTATATTATAATTTTAATCTAAAGGAAAAGGAAGTAGCGGGCGTTCGAACCAGAACAAAACCTTCCAAGTGCGCTTGGCTTCCCAACAAGACAAATAACTCTTTTTCTGAGAGCTACATGACCAATAACTTTTGATGTTTTAATATCAGTGCATACGTATGTTTTATATCCTTTCAACCAAACAGCATACATTGAACTTGTAATCCACCACGTGACATATGTGGTAAGCAATTCAAACCTATCCAAAAGAAATTGTAATCCAAAGAAGAAGGAACTAGCATAAATTAAAATAATCACATATTATTTGAAAACATATTCATTTAACTTAAAAAATGAATTATAAAAAGGTAACAAAATTTAATTGCGATCCTCAATTTGTGCGCACACTAGGCTCATATTTATTTTCAATTAAACAAAATATTGTTCTTTAACAAAACACATTAACTTTATAAAAACATGCGAACACTTTTTAATGCAACATAAAAAAATTCTTAAAGGTTGAACACTTTTGTACATTACATGATTATTTTATTAAAACAGTGAACATTTTTAAACTCATATGGTAATTTATTTAGATACATAGAAAAATTAAAAATTACTTTAATATTTTTATTAAACATGTAAATTGTTAAAGTTTTTTAATTCATTATTTGATTATATGCATATGTCACATGTGACTGAATAATTTTTAAATTAATATGAATATTTATTATGTAATATATTTTATTTACGTATATAGTATTTGTAACACACGATCATAATTTACATATGTTTTACAAATTTCTATAAGAAAATAACAGTGCAGAATGGGCGGAAATGGCAGTAGCCCGTTTGATTATGAAAAGATAAGAAGAATGTGCATTCTGTTAGTTTGTGAACTTTACTGGGCTGGTTGGCTATTGGCGCTCGCTCGTAACGCCGAGTTCACAAGTACGAACCCTGGTGGTTTATAGTATTTTTACTTTTTTCTGTTATTTGTATTCTTTGTCTGGCAGATGGGCCCCAGCCGATGCCACATAGGCAACTATTAATAATTCATACTGCTAGCTGACAAGTGGGACCGAATCACTGCCATGTTGGCAGAGTACATATATACAGTGCCATGTCAGCACCGCGGGCGTATATGAGCAGGATTTGCACCGTCTATGAACGTCCGAGCCAAGTTCTGGCACTTGTACGCCACAAGTTTTAGCACTAAAGTGATTTTTCTCACCAAGTTTAAGCATCAATGATGTAATTGACTCAAAATTTAATTATCATTGGTCATGCCCTAATCGGCCACTGCCCGCGGTCGCGCTGAGCTGCGTCGGCGGTTGTTTCTCAGATAAGCCTGCAGAACGACGGGACCATCCATCCATCGGTCGTCGTGCCTGCGATCGCTATATGCTACGCACCGGCGGTGCATGAGCTGGATCCTTCCACGGATCCATGGCTGCTCTGCTCCCGCCTGTACGCGCCGCATGCACAACGACAACGCGAATACACACACAGAGACAGAGATCGATGTACGCGCGTGATGGGATGAACAGCTCCTTTCGCCCCGAAAACAAGGAGCGCACACATGCGCGCCAGCCCGGAGCTGCGCATGCATGGACGCATGCACCCACGGGCACCGTGTATTCGTATCCCACTGCGCAAAACGGCCAAACTCTTGATGCTGGTGACCCACCCCAGCCACCCTAGCTCGTATTTGGAGTGTACGTACATTTTTTTGTGCTGGATAGTGTACGTACATATTATCAGTGTATGCGTATTCACATGACAGTGACGGTGTTTGTTTGGCGTTTGTACGTACGAGAGTAGTGGTGTGGCGACAAATCGCACCCCATATGTTTTGTAAGTACGTACGTATAGCCGGCCGATGGATGGAGCCGTCTCTTTCGATCGGCTGGTGGCCAAAACCGGACACCGAGGAGGGCTTGTTTGTGACATTTCTACTTCGAGCCAGCGGTAGTGGGGGCGATACTGTCCAAAACGGACCGGTGCACATATGGAAATTTTTTTTTGCGAGGTCGTGCACATATGGATTTGAAGGTAAGGTTTCCGGTAGCAAGCATACCAATAGCAATTTGAACGTAAGGTTGCTATTGAAAACCATTACGACTTGATTTTTTTTGTCCATGCAAAGCCAGGCTTGTGCACAGTGACGTACGTAGGAGGTGTGCCGGGTGTGTGCCGTGGCACACCCAGAATTTTATGAAAACCTTTTAACCATGTAATAATCAGTTTATTTTCAAGGCCCATCCAAGCTAGTTAAAACAGATCTCAATTTTTTTAAGGGCGGCGCTACACGTCGGCCGGCGGACGCGTTATAATGATCCACCGGTTAGACAACCATTGGATCAGAGCGCTAACAGCCGTTCGATGTAACCACCTCGCGCCGGCTGACCCCTTTTTAATTCCTGCAACAACGGCTTTGTTTCAGAAACAAACTCTCATGTCTATCGTCCCTGATAGAGCTGCACCCAGCATGATGCCGTCCCCAACCACCGCAAATAATCAGCTGCCGCCGGCGTGCAGGGGCAAGTAATCCTTGTTCCCTTTGTCGTATTCCTGCAACAATATCATTGTTGCAAAAATTGCAAGAACATCTCCGGCCTCTTCCCTAGATTCCTACAACAAGATCTGTGTTGCAAAAATTGCAACAACATCTCCAGCCTCATCTATGCATTCCTGCAACAAGACCATTGTAGCAAAAAAACTTATATGTATTCCTGCAACAAGACCCTTGTTTCAAAAATTACAACATCTATGACCTCTTCTCTGTATTCCTGCAACAAGACCTTTGTTGCGAAAATTCAGCCTGAAGCACTTGTAGTATCATGTAGTGAATTTCATCCAAACCTCGATGGTGAGTAACACACGCATGCAGTAAAACTTATATGTATTCCTGCAACATGACCCTTGTTCCAAAAATTACAACATCTACGACCTCTTCTCCGTATTCCTGCAACAAGACCTTTGTTGCAAAAATTTCGCCTGAAGCACTTGTAGTATCATGTAGTGAATTTGATCCAAACCTCGATGGTGAGTAACACACGCATGTAGCATTCGGGGCCTAGCCTACAACGTCGGAGCCTTCAAGTAGGCATGCAATGGATCTGGCCAACAAGGCATGTCCCCGATGCAGTAGCATAGTATGGAGGAGAGGGGAGATGAGAGAGATGGATGAGCAACGCCGGCTCAAGGAGAGAGAGTGGGGGTGGGTGGAAGCAGACGGGTCGACGAATGGAGAAGAAAACGATTCCATCGAGAAGCTTCACCAATGGGAGGCATGGACGTTGGCGTGAGGATAAGAACGAGCTGGTCCCACGAGGACACGCGTCGCAAGCGTGAGGAGGCGGATGGGCGCTGAAAGATCAATCGGTCGAAGCTAATCATTTCCCTTTTTTTAAAGGGTGCACACCTTCCCTTTTATTTCTGGGTTAGCCACTTGTTCTGCGCAGGCGTCCTTTTAGTAAGACGCTTTATATTTTTACGGATCATGGTTCATATATCCCCTCAATTCAACCATTTATTGCCACTCAATGAATAAAATTTGAGGCAATTTCTCTACCTAAAGGCGTCTACAACGCTAACCCGCAAAATTGCTCCGGCATCCGTCTGCAGACAGAAAAGAACCAGTCTGTGGACAGTGATGCGAGACCCGCCATCAAACGCCACCCGCATATATCCGGTCCCAATTTTTATTAATGCCCTCACACTCAAATAGCCGCATATATTGTTTAGAATAGTTCAAATGTTGAAATGCAGCAGTTCTAATTTAAATAAGTTCAAATATTACAATCCAACATTGTTGTCCCATTTAACCGCCCAGAGATTCTTAATCATATCTTCTTTCGGTTGCTTGTGAGTAACTCGATGCCGAATTTATTGATGCATTTGAACAAACTCTTCAAATGTGGCTGGACTCTGGTCAAGAAGTTCAATAGGATCACCCATGTTCTCAAATTCAAGACTTGCGGCAGCATCGTCACCCTCATCCTCCATGATGATGTTGTCCGTGATCACACAACACGCCATCACCTCCCACTAGCTCTCCGGATCCCATTGTTTAGCACGTCCACGAACAACTGCAAAACGTGCCTGCAGAACTACCAATGCCCTCTCAACATATATTTTCTAGTTGCTTCTTGTCTTTGGGCAAAGTGAGACTTTTTTCTGGACAACTGGGTTAGAGATGGTGTTAACAAAGGTAGCCACCGCCAGCCAGATAGTAACCCGTGTTGTACTTATGCCCATTGACAATATAGTGACAAGGAGGAGTTTTTCCTCCAGTCAGCCTAGCAAACAATGGTGATCGCTACAGCATAATGATGTCATTGTAAGATCCGGGCATGCCAAAGAAAGTGTGCCAAATCCAATGATCAGCGTCAAATGGTCGTGCACCCTGTTGCGATTGAGCACTCGATGACCCTTGATCGATCCCTTGAAATTGAGAACGTGCTCTTCCGCACACTCTGCGTCTGCAAGAACCGCCTGCATCATCACCGTCTCATCCGTGTAGTCCTCCTCCTCGGACGAGCTGTCCCATTACTCAACATAGTGCTCGTATATGTACTCCATATCCGAATCCATTGCTTTAAAGAAGAAGGGCCAAAAAAATAGCACGGACATTTTACCGAACAGTTGCTTGACATGGCGAGTATATATCGTAGGGAGCTGATGGTATCTGCACGGCGGTCGGAGGAGAGGTGCGGAACGGTGGCGGAGGAGAAGCTTGGAGCTCGGGTGTACCGTTGGAGCTGACGGACTCGTCGAGTTCCGGCCGGCGTGTGGAGGGGCGGTCGGGTTGGATGAATGGCGGCGAAGGCAAGAGCGAAAAAAAGAAAGGGCAAAAAATGGGAGGATGGAGGCGCGGGTCCGGGAGGGGTTTTCGTGGGGTTTTGGGTGGCCGGGGTGTCGGAGTCCTACGTGTCTGCTGTCCGAACTCCCGCAAAGCCCCCTCCCCCCAGTTTGTCTCAGGGTTGCCGGAAAAAAGTGCATCCGGAGCGCTCGGCACACCAATACAAGACCGCGTTGGATGGCAAAACACGTCCGGACCGTACAGTCCGGACCATTTCGGACGGTTTGTGGGTCCGCTTTGGAAAAGAGTGTAGCAGGATGGAGTGGGTCGAGAGTCCACACCGGCCTATGTGTGTAGATGACCTCTTTTAGCTTGGGGACACTCACAAAACTCATGCAGATCTTTGTGGCATGGCTGGCCTGGCCGGCGTCCTCCCCTCTTGATCGAGCCATATACTCCCGTGCACACTACTACTAGTAAGTAAGAGCATCTAAAGCCGGACTTGACAAATCTGGCATCTCAAACGCCTGCGGACGCGCCCGATGTACTCGCCACCGCGAGCGCTAACCAGACACCTCTCAAATAATGAAATCTACATCCGGACACCTCAATTATCATATCTCAAATTCATACAAACTCATGCAACTACGTCGACGCACACGCATCGTCCGGCTACTCCATCACACTAACTAAACATGCCATCGGACTACAAAAATTTGGCATGTTTGGCTATGGTGAAATTCATCCACGGCTACCCCTTCCTACCCGGCGCCCCTGCCATCCTTCTCGCGGAAGTACCTGTCGAAGACACAGTACGGATCGTGACGGATCTACTCGCCACCGGAGCTGTCCTCGCTATCCCTATCCTCCTTCTCCTCTTTCGGTGGCAGTCCGGCCATGGCACGGGCCGCCGATTCTGCTCTCGGGCGAGGGCGTGCGTGTTCCTCCGCTTCCGTTTCTTCAAAATGCGGGCGCGGATGGCTTCCTCCTCTGCGGCCGGCCGCTGCCGCCGTCATTTCCGTCGTGATACGGGCCTCGGCGGCCCTTATCCTCTCCTTCCCAAGGCGGGCCGCCCATTCCCGGTGGGACTCATACTCTGCCCGACCGGTGATGGGGAAGGAGAGGTGTTCCGGCCGGGACCGCGAGGATCCAGCACCAGAGGACCCGAGCGCCCGGTGAGCCAGCGCTATGGCGTCACGGCGGATGGATCCGCCTGTCGGCCGGGCGATGACCTCTTGGGAGTGGTGGAATGCAATGCAGACTGCCATTGCCTCCTCCAAGCCAAACGGGATGACACCCTAGTCGACAGATCCGTACTGGTCGGAGTCCAATCCGCTGCCTGCCATGGCGGAGAAGGCCGGAAACCGCCGGAGGTGTGCTTGGGTGGTGGAGGGGAGTGGAGTGAAGTGGCTAGGTTTGCTCCGGCAAGCGTATGGGGACTAATATAAGTGGGGTCGGGTTGGCCAGCATGGGCCGGGTCTGACGTGGCGGGCGTGCCCGGGCGCCCCCATATCCGCCCCATATTTGGGATGGATATGGGGGGTGCCGGTCAGCCCGGGCGTTTGAGACCCGTTTGATGCGTCCATCTGGGTCAAAAAAACGTGACCGGTCAGTGATCGTTCGAGGCCCGCCCAGGCTTATGAGGCGGGTTTGAGAGGTCCGGCTGTAGATGCTCTAATAAGAGCCTCTATAGCTAGACTTGGCAAATATGACCCTCTAAACCCGTGCGAACGCGCCTGGTCAGTGATCGAGCATGACGTTTTGAGCCCTATTTGTTCGTCTGCGCATTTTTCTCCTCATATGACCGGGCATTTGCACATGATTGATAATAATGAAAAAAGAGAAAGAAAAATAATGAATAAAAATGAGAAAAGGTGGTCCGGAGAGGGGCCGCATCCTATGTGACGGACTCATATGATGTGTATGGGCACATCCGCGAGCCCTATATCCTCCATATATTTATCCTCAATACGAGGGTTCACAGACAACGCGCACATATAAGAATGATACGAGGATATGATTGAGTCACTTTTTTCTTTCTCTCTTTTGTTCGGTCATTGACTGCATGTGTCCAGGGACGTATGAGAGAGGGTTTAAGCCGTCCAGCTATAGAAGCTTTAACGAGCAATGAAATCTTTTAACCCCGCGGAAAAACATAAAATATATTTACGTAGCTAGCTCTCGCCGCTATAGCTAAGCTAGCCCGGGCCAGTGCGGACAGTATGTATACACCCAGGGTAAACTAGTTAAGGGCATCTCCGATGTCGACCATCAAGCCTTATGTATCCGTTCGGAGCACAAAAATAATGCAAGGCGATTCTGTATTGATCCACGACACAGTCTGGATGTATTTTCTTTCGCAAACTGGAGATCAGTGTGAGGGCTTTGCGGAAGTCCGACCGCTGCCAGGCCCGCTTCTAACTGCCTCGCCGATCCAAAACCCCTCCTACCTCTCGCGCGCGCTTCCCGCCCAAAATAGTCCCGGCCATAGCGAATGCGACCACTCACTGTGCCGGCAATGAAGTGGCATGCTGATCGCCGCTCGCGCCGCTTCCTGGTGCAGGCGACTGCAACGCGTTCAAACGACACGACTGTCGCCCGCCCGTCTGTCTGCCGCCCACATTAATGGTAAGCGGTTGCCGAAGCGCCTGCTCGAGCGCCACCAGTTCATCCCTCTGTCTCCCGCTATCACTATATAAACCACTGCCCCGGCCATAACCACAGTCATTCGCCTCTGATCCCTCTCTGCACCACTCCCACTATGGCTTCCTCCCCCACAAAAGACCTCTGGGGCGCGCTGACGCCGGGCCATAAGGAGGAGATGGCCGCCATTGCTGCCGGCCGGCTGGTCGGCAGGCAGTCGGGGGACGACAACGTCGCAATGGTGGATGTGGCCACCGATGAGCGAGCGCCACCCTGCTCATCCTCCACGCCACCCCTCCTCCTGCGCGCCACCCTTGCCGGTGCACTGAACCGTGACCATCGGCGAGGCCGGTGCCCATTATATGGACATGGTGCAGCAGGAGCAGTTCTGGGAGGCGCAAGGCAACGTCGCCGACAACCATCACCTCCTCCAGCAACACGTGCAGGCGGAGGAGTAGCTCGCCCCGGCTGGGAACCGGACACGGACTTAGCGGAGCAGGAAGCGCTGCTCGAGTACTACCACTCCGCCCGCAAGATCCGCCTAGCTCACTGGCAGTGCCGCTAGTGGGTGGCGGAGGTGGCGGCCGCCTACAAGGTGTGCGACGAGGCGGGCGAGGCGGTGTTCAGCAAGACCAGCGACGAGAAGGAGGACATTGCTGCGGTCGCGCCCTGCTGCCATGACCATGAAGTCGGCAGGTCCGCGGGTGCCGACGATAACGAGGAAGAGTAGTGCATGTTAGGTCCCCGCCGCTCGGGTCCCAGGAAGGCCACAGCTCCTCCCCTCCCATGGCCGCCATGCTTGGTGGGCTTAACATCGACGGCTGATTAGCTGGTTGGCATGATGTGGAGGCGGACAACTTCATTTCTCGGGTCTCCGGATGAGGAGCTTATGGGGGCGGAGCTAGAAAGTGTTGAGCTGGAGCTGGAGAAGGAGAAGCTTCAGTTCTATGAGCTCATGGCCGAACATGGGGAACGGGTGCTGGCGACCATTCAGTTTATGTATTAACTACACCTCTAGAGCCAGACTAGCATCAGTTAGTTGATGTAAATGTAATGAAGTCTGTCATGTTTATATGAAATATGGTACTGTTTGAACAAATTCGTCTGGTTTGTTCAAATTGTTGGCCGGATATTGCGGGCAGCGTTGGATGGCAGCCTCCCGCATTCATGTCCGCGTACTAGTCCTTCCTGTCCATGGACGGATGCGGGAGAAAATTTAAGGGTTGCCGTTGGAGATGCCCTAAGTACCGTCGTTAGCCTTACATACACGTGCAAACTAGGACGTGTTTGGTTGCCTTCTCCAGCAGTGCCTGCATTTCACACCCTTCTCCACCCAGCCTGGTTGAGCACAAACAGGCAGCAAACCAACATCTGTATGTTGTTTGGTTGCCTGCATTGCACCACTGAGCACTTTAGGCCGGCTGTTTGGTTGCCTGGATATGTGCTTAAGGGGTGAGCAGATGCAAGCCACTATTGTTGTATACACGTTTGTGTTTTGCCCACCCCATTCAAATGTGGTGACCTTACCACCACATTACCAGTACAACAACAGACACAACTGACAGCATATTAAGAGGCAAACAATGACAACAAACAATGCACATGAAGGTGAACAACATATAAAGAGGCAAACTAATATAACAACGGTCATAGTTAAAGACACTTGCGGCATCCATGCCCCCCGCTTCACACCAGGGTGTTGATCCTGGCCAAAATATGAACAGGTTCATATCACAAGTCCAAACCATCACCATCACCACCACAACCACTAACTACTAGCAGTTCCATAATACGACTAGGTAATAAACTGATGATCTAGAGAGCGCGGGAAAGTTCGCCGACGTAGTTGTGCTTGGTGCAGTGCACCCTGCACATGATCAAGTTGTCATGATTGTAGATCTACACCTTCATGCCCTGGCCGGAGATCCGCACAACGATGAGGTCGCCGGGGACGATCCTGTGGCGACGGCATAAATAGTGCCAGCCCCGGCCAAGCACCATGTGCCCCGCGAAGTTCTGGACCTAAACCAAGAACTCGCACCTCTTGTTCGCCGACAGCCTCACGACGCGCGGGCGCTTGATCACCAGCCACTGCTTCATCACCGCCGTGAACTTGGACGGGGTGACGAGCATGGCGAGATCCTCCATGTCCTTGATCTGGACGTAGAAACGCAACGACTCTCGGGACCCCTCCTCGTGGTCAGTCCCCGGAGATGGTCCCCTTGAACGCGACTGGTTCATGAAGGCGACTTTGCGAGGCAGGTCCACGCTCTTGAGCCAGCGGTTCATGGGGATGAAGTCCACGGCTTCCTTGTTGCCAACCATGACCTGGACTCCTCGACTGACCCTGTCCAACTCCGTCTTCATAACCTTGTCAGGTAAGATGACATGGGTTAGTAAAAGGGCTTTTGGATCAGACACTAACCAGTGGCACCTGCCGAAGAGTAAGTGTCACTGATGAGTGACACTTGCTGTTGGGCAACAACGACTGATCAGTGTAGTTTTCCAAACATCATGGTCATGATCTAAAGCTAGCAGTGCAAGTTGTGACCACTTCCACGTTTGGCAGCATGCTACATTGATACTAGTGTCTAAACAAGAAAACACAATGGTCCTACAACGTGTATGAGCATGCAAATTTGTCCTAGCTACCATGAACACCATGCACGTAATGAAATCATGCAACATACCCTGCCTATGCCAGCAACAATCTACGTTGAACATCAAACAAAAACCCTGCCTATGAACATCATGAACACGAAGCATATGCCGGCTCTAATCTACCACGATGTGCTAACTACAATGTAACTACCTATGATGCAAGAACCAATCTACCCTGCCCATGAACAGCATGAAAACCCATTGCACACCCACTGCAGTGACCAAAGCAACAGTAATAGGCAAGAAGGAATCTACATGTATTAGTAGATGGGAAATTGCTAACTTACCGGAGCGGTTGGAGTTCGAGCGTACGCCGGCTAGGAAGAAAAACCCGGCGTGAAGGAGATGGCAGGCAAAGTAGAGGCGGAGCCGGCAATGGCGACGACCGTCGGCATAGCCCCGATGTTCATGGCCTCGCGGGAGGTTGAGGAAGAGGGTACAGTCGTCCATGGCCCTGCGGCGCTGCGCGGAGAAAACCCTCGAATGGGGGAAGAAAAACCACTCACAGGGGTTCCGTGCAGCGGCGCGGTGGCCGCCCCCTCTGCGCCACCAAACCCACGACCACAAGGTCCGGATACGGCAGCAGAGCCGGAGCGGCCGACACCGCATTGGCCGGACGAGCGGGCCTGGTGTAGATCGACGACAGTGTGCGGGGGCCGCCATCATGTCGATGCCCGAGTTCGCGAGGCCGCAAATCCACCGCTCGTGGATGCGGTTCTTGCCGGCGTCGATGGGGGTCAGGGGACGGCGCGGCGGCGGGAGAGCCATCGGAGGAGAGGAAGCAAGGGGCAGTGAGAAGAGGGAGAGTGGTGTGAATGAAGGCGTGGGTGGTGACACGAGCAAAAGTGAGGAGTTATGAGACGTCCCATCCATCTCCTGCGCTTCCCGAGGCGTGCAGCCAAGAGCCACATGTGGCCGCAGCGAGCCTGGCTGCCGAGAAACTGCCGAAACGGCCATCGCTCACGGACCTGGCCGTGAACTGCTTTAAGTTCCGTGCCGTCCGAGATGTAGATGCAGCCCAGGCAATCAAACAACTGTTTTCTTTCCACGTGGGTCTGGTTGGACCTTATGCAGGTAACCAAACATCACGTAGCTAGTGGATCAACTGATCGATCTGACGTCGATCCGCATCAAGTGTGAATATACACGTACGGGTCGGTGCATATGCTTCGATCGATGTCCTGTGCCGTGCCGGTGCCGGCAGTTGAAACTGGAAGATCGACCTACATCGACGACTTCGGTCATTGCGTCTACCTAGCCCCGTACTCACATAGTACGACCGTACGCAAGTAGTACGACGTATGGACCTGCATGGGCAGCCAGAGAAGCTGCAGGATCGTCATGCCGTACGCACGTACGCATCGCCCACCGACGGCCGGCTGACAACGACCTGCGGATCTAGCTAGCACGAAACGACCGACGGTTAATTGCACCATAGACATGTGTTCTTTTTCTGAGCATACACGTGCATGCATGGCGCAGTAACAGCACGCACGAACTGTCCAATCAGAGATGAATTAAGCCGTATATTCTTTTTCTGAGCAGGAACTTCAATTCCCATCAACACGGCCGGATACGTACGACCGAACCCTGGTGCGTTCTCGATCCAGGCAACGGTGAACACAGGACACCCTCCGGATAGCCAAATTTAGAGTAAAACCATAAGCGTAGAATTATTATTATTTTTGAACACATAAGCGTAGAATTTAATCCACCGTAGGTTGAACCATTGAGGGCTGTTGTACTATCTAGGTACGTACCACCTACACATGGAACGATCGCGCCCTGGATTCGATCTGATCGCGATCGACCGGTCCAGCATGCACGGCCGAATTACAGCGGCGATCATTTCGTCAAGTACGTACCAAACGTACACGGTTTATTTTTAATGAGCTAGCTCCATTCTATATACTCGTTCGGTTCCTAAATATGTTTTTTTAGAAAATGCAATATGAACTACATACAGAGCAAAATGAATGAATCTACTGTGAGAAGAATAGGTTAAGCGTATGCTTAGCAGAGACGCATTGCGTGTTAATATAAGGGCCGAAGCCAGGTTGTTACAAAGAGATTTACATGGCATGGATTGGTCTCCAAGGACTCAATCGCAACAGCCTAACAACTTAATCTATCCTATGGTTTATACAACACCGAAGGTTACAACGTTTAACACTCCCCTCAATCACAACTCTTTATGTTGAGATTGTGTCTAAAGCATTCAAGTTGTCTCAAAGAAAGGGGTTTGGTAAACCCATCTGCAACTTGATCACCACATTAGTGCAGAACCGGGTTTTATCACCGGTTTGTAAGGGCCTTTAGTGCCGGTTCTGCAACCGACACAAAAAAGTGGGGACTAAAGGCCCCCCCTTTAGTACCGGTTCGGCACGAACCGACGCTAACGTGCCACCGCGTGGCACGAGCCAGGCCCGGGTGCGTGTAGGACATTAGTACCGGTTGGTAACACCAACCGGTACTAAATGTTTGGGTGTGTTTTGGTTTTAATTTTTATTTTTCCTTTAGTTTTGTGTTTTCAATTTAATTTAGTGATTGTTTTACATTATAATGAGTTGTTAAATCATTAGGTGAAAGTATCGCAGATTAGTTTCGACTGGATGCATGTGGATCCTAGCTAAGTGATCAAGTATATGCCATATCCATATTACTTGATCACTTAGTGATCTAAGTAATATGGATATGTGATATAAGTAATATGGATATGGCATATACTTGATCACTTAGCTAGGATCCATCCAGTTGAAACTAATATGCGGTTTCTTTCATAAATGATATAATAACTCATCATCATCATCATCATCATCATCATATTAATATAAAAACTCTTGCATCATATCATCACCAACAACAGTATATACTAGCTAGCAAAGATATCATCGAGTTCAACATGGTCATGATATTATAAGCGTTCATAACACCACAAAAGCAAATCACTCTTTGAGATTAAGTTCAGGACGAAGAACACGGACACGCATGAGAGGACAACAAGTACTAAGAGCATGATAACTAGCTAAATCACTCCTGCTGCTCTCTCTTAGGTAAAATAGCATAGAACATGTATAGCTCTCCTGATTCATCATATTGGAGCATGCAGATGGACCTGTCTCCTAATCGTGGGCTGCGCTTCTAATTGCTGCCCCCTAGTACTTCTCTGCGATCGTTACAATTTTGTTCCAATCTTTCACTATTAAGCATTCATCGCTTTCAGAAATCCTGAAGGCACTCATGTGCACTCTAGGATATCTTGGCCGTAAGCTAACAATTGACATGCGACCTTTAGTCTCGATCCACTGAGGCACAACTGTCATCGGGAGTCCTTGTTGAAGAACATCGTATAGTAATTAATATACTTACCAATGAAAGTTTAGCTTGAAAAATAATGTATGCAAAAGATGCACTGAGGACTAATAGTAAAAATCTTACCATCTTTCCTAAATACATGTGACCGTAGTTCAATACGATCACTATTGGTCGCATGTTTTGAGTACTAAGATTTTCAAATTCAGGAAAATGATTTCTCTTGACAGCATCAAGATCCTCAAGCCATGAAGCATAATGACTTATCTCCTCGCAGTTTAGTTCAGCCCCGGGACAGTAGTAGGTCCTGTCTACCAAGCGCCGGACATGTTTGCTTGAATGGAAATAAGCTGTCAATAGAAATTAGTTGTCAACTATTTTTGAATAAACAATATCAAAGACATAAATATGGTTGAGAAACTCACATAATGGTAGAACTGGAGGCGTCTGCACATCGACCCAGATGTCTCTATTACCTTCAATATCATCTTCCGGACGAATATCAAAGGTGATAATCATATCAGGCTCAAATGCATAACCCTTGCATAGTGTTTGCCAAGTTTTGCATTCAAAATAGGTGTACGTGTCTACATTGTATAATTTGACGTTGAAAGTATAACCATGCTCGGTCTTCAGGTAAACTCTCTTTACCTCCATAGTTTCCATAGCACTGAAACCTATCTTATCCAAGACAAAAATTCTTGCATGGCAGGGGATGCGCTAGTAGAATAGTGACAATTAAAAATTATAAGTTGAAGCAAATGAAGCATATATAAGTCATGCTTAATTACGAAAAAAGACTTGTCGTTGTGACTTACTGTATCCACTTCGAAGGTCTCATCCAGCTTGATGCTGAAGCGCCTATCATCAACAAGGAAATTTCTGTCGCACAGGCCGCGCTGGTCTTGACAGAATTCGCACTTAATGAAATCTTTTTCGTCGTCAGACGACATTTCCTATGTTCATATAGGTGAAACATTAAACACTTACTAGTTCTATTAATTCAACTAATTCAACTACTTCTATTAGTTCAACTAGTTCTATTAATTCAACTAATTCAACTAAGCATTTAATAAAAATAAACTTGTTCTATTAATTTTCTTACTAAAATAAAGTAGCTAGTTCTATATAGTAATATTTTAATTAGATCATCAAATCTCAGATATCTAAATTTTCTTACTAAAAATAAACTAGTTCTATTAATTCAACTAATTCAACTAAGAATTTACTAAAAATAAACTAGTTCTATTAATTTTCTTACTAAAATATATAAAGTAGCTATATATATAGTAATATTTTAATTAGATCATCAAATCTCATATACCTAAATTTTCTTACTAAAAATAAACTAGTTCTACTAATTCAACTAGTTCAACTAAGCATTTACTAAAAATAAACTAGTTATATTAATTCAACTAGT
>NC_057802.1:578645145-578646412 GCF_018294505.1 Triticum aestivum
TGGGCGACGGCGCGTCGGCGGCGGCGATGTCGCGCGAAGTAGTTGGAGAAGAAGCGGTGGTCGATGAAACTGAATTTTTCGTAAGTGCCATATATATAGGAGGGGCCTTTAGTACCGGTTGAAGCCACCAACCGGTACTAAAGGCCAATTTTCGCCAGGCCAAGGGGCGGGAAACTGCCCCTTTAGTACCGGTTCGTGGCTCCAACCGGTACTAAAGGCCCCCCCTTTAGTACCGGTTGGAGCCACGACCCGATACTAAAGCGATGCGCTGGCGCAGGAGCGGTGCGGGCAAATTTAGTCCCACCTCGCTAGCCGAGGGGCGCCCGCACTAGTTTAAAAGCCCCGGCGCGACTGCTGTCTCGAACTCCTCTCTATAGCAGGCTTCTGGGCCTAACTTCGGCGCGCTGCCCTGTGAGCCTGCTGGCCCTTCTGGGCCTGTATTTGCAAACCCTAGGTCTGGCAGGCCCACTGGGCAGCGCCCCAACAATTTTATATATAATTTTCTTCTATTTATTTCCGAGTAGTTTTTTTGCTGTATTTAGTTTCTTTGTGAATATAAAAAAAATATAGTTTTTTTCTTCTCTGCATTATTTATTTTCTGCTATTTATTTTTGAGTAATTTTTTATATAGTTTTTGTCTTTTCTGTTTTATTTATTTTCTGTTTTATTTATTTTCTGTTTTGTCTTTTGCTCATCCTATGTGGGTGAAATGATGATACCATGCCAAGTTTCGACATTTTCAGAGTTCATTTTGTAGTGATTTTCAATTTCACGGTCATTTAGCTCTCTAAACAAATCGGTAAATAACTAAAAAATAGCAAATGATGTTAGAAAGTTTTGAAAATTGATGACGTCTCTTTGAATGGTGTGTACGGAACGCAAAAAAGTCTCGAGTTGTAATAAGTTTAAAAAAATGAAGTGCCCATGTAACAAATGAGTTCTCGTAGATACCCTGATACTTCGAAAGAGATTGTCCAGTTTGTACACGAAGTGCGTCCAGTTTTTGCCGTAACCGTCTCTACTCTTTTGCACATGCTATGTTGGTGAAATGATGATACCATGCCAAGTTTTGACATTTTCAGAGTTCATTTTGTAGTGATTTTCAATTTCACGGTCATTTAGCTCTCTAAACAAATCGGTAAATGACTGAAAAATAGCAAATGACGTCAGAAAGTTTTGAAAATTGATGACGTCGCTTTGAATGGTGCGTATGGAACGAAAAAAAAGTCTGGAGTTGCAATAAGTTTAAAAAAATGAAGTGCCCATG
>NC_057802.1:578646422-578647285 GCF_018294505.1 Triticum aestivum
CTCTCTAAACAAATCGGTAAATGACTAAAAAATAGCAAATGATGTCACAAAGTGTTGAAAATTGATGACGTCGCTTTGAATGGTGTGTACGGAACGCAATAAAAGTCTGGAGTTTTAATAAGTTTAAAAAAATGAAGTGCCAGTGTAACAGATGAGTTATCGTCCGAAACCCTGATACTCCGAAAGAGATTGTCCAGTTTGTACACAAAGTGTGTCCAGTTTTTGCCGTAAACCTCTCTACTCTTTCGCACATGCCATGCAGGTGAAATGATGATATCATGCCAAGTTTCGACATTTTCAGAGTTCATTTTGTAGTGATTTTCAATTTCACGGTCATTTAGCTCTCTAAAGAAATCGGTAAATGACTAAAAAATAGCAAATGATGTCAGAAAGTTTTGAAAATTGATGACGTCGCTTTGAATGGTGCGTGCGGAACACACAAAAAGTCTGGAGTTGTAATAAGTTAGAAAAATGAAGTGCCAGTGTAACAGATGAGTTCTCGTCCGAAACCCTGATACTTCGAAAGAGATTTTCCAGTTTGTACACGAAGTGCGTCCAGTTTTTGCCGTAACCCTCTCTACTCTTTTGCACATGCTATGCGGGTGAAATGATGATACCATGCCAAGTTTCGACATTTTCAGAGTTCATTTTGTAGTGATTTTCAATTTCACGGTCATTTAGCTCTCTAAACAAATCGGTAAATGACTAAAAAATAGCAAATGATGTCAGAAAGTTTTGAAAATTGATGACGTCGCTATGAATGGTGCGTACGGAACGCAAAAAAGTCTGGAGTTGTAATAAGTTTAAAAAATGAAGTGCCCATGTAACAGATGAGTTCTCGTCAAAAAACCTGATACTTCGAA
>NC_057802.1:578647295-578648123 GCF_018294505.1 Triticum aestivum
AAAAAAGCCTGGAGTTGTAATAAGTTTAAAAAAATAAAGTGCCAGTGTAACAGATGAGTTCTCGTCAGAAACCCTGATACTTCGAAAGAGATTGTCCAGTTTGTACACGAAGTGCGTCTAGTTTTTGCCGTAACCGTCTCTACTATTTTGCACATGCTATGTGGTTGAAATGATGATACCATGCCAAGTTTCGACATTTTCAGAGTTCATTTTGTAGTGATTTTCAATTTCACGGTCATTTAGCTCTCTAAACAAATCTCTAAATGACTGAAAAATAGCAAATGATGTCAGAAAGTGTTGAAAATTGATGACGTCGCTTTCAATGGTGTGTACGGAACGCAAAAAAATCTGGAGTTGTAATAAGTTTAAAAAAATGAAGTGCCAGTGTAACAGATGAGTTCTCGTCCGAAACCCTGATACTTCAAAAGAGATTGTCCAGTTTGTACACGAAGTGCGTCTAGTTTTTGCCGTAACCCTCTCTACTATTTTTCACATGCTATGTGGGTGAAATGATGATACCATGCCAAGTTTCGACATTTTCAGAGTTCATTTTGTAGTGATTTTCAATTTCACGGTCATTTAGCTCTCTAAACAAATCGGTAAATGACTGAAAAATAGCAAATGATGTCAGAAAGTGTTGAAAATTGATGACGTCGCTTTCAATGGTGCGTACGGAACGCAAAAAAAGTCTGGAGTTGTAATAAGTTTAAAAAAATGAAGTGCCAGTGTAACAGATGAGTTCTCGTCCGAAACGCTGATACTCCGAACGAGATTGTCCAGTTTGTACACGAAGTGCGTCTAGTTTTTGCCGTAACCCTCTCTACTATT
>NC_057802.1:578648133-578648978 GCF_018294505.1 Triticum aestivum
CAAATGATGTCAGAAAGTTTTGAAAATTGATGACGTCGCTTTGAATGGTGCGTATGGAACGAAAAAAAAGTCTGGAGTTGTAAAAAGTTTAAAAAAATAAAGTGCCCATGTAACAGATGAGTTCTCGTCCGAAACCCTGATACTTCGAAAGAGATTGTCCAGTTTGTACACGAAGTGCGTCCAGTTTTTGCCGTAACTCTCTCTACTCTTTTGCACATGCTATGCGGGTGAAATGATGATACCATGCCAAGTTTCGACATTTTCAGAGTTCATTTTGTAGTGATTTTCAATTTCACGGTCATTTAGCTCTCTAAACAAATCGGTAAATGACTAAAAAATAGCAAATGATGTCAGAAAGTTTTTAAAATTGATCACGTCGCTTTGAATGTTGCGTACGGAACGCAAAAAAATTCTGGAGTTGTAATAAGTTTAAAAATATGAAGTGCCAGTGTAACAGATGAGTTCTCATCCGAAACCCTGATACTTCGAAAGAGATTGTCCAGTTTGTACACGAAGTGCGTCCAGTTTTTGCCGTAACCCTCTCTACTCTTTTGCACATGCTATGTGGGTGAAATGATGATACCATGCCAAGTTTCGACATTTTCAGAGTTCATTTTGTAGTGATTTTCAATTTCACGGTCATTTAGCTCTCTAAACAAATCGGTAAATGACTGAAAAATAGCAAATGATGTGAGACAGTTTTGAAAATTGATGACCTCGCTTTGAATGGTGCGTACGGAACGCAAAAAAAATTCTAGAGTTGTAATAAGTTTAAAAAATGAAGTGCCAGTGTAACAGATGAGTTCTCGTCCGAAACCCTGATACTTCGAAAGACACTGTCCAGT
>NC_057802.1:578649070-578649521 GCF_018294505.1 Triticum aestivum
GCTATGTGGGTGACATGATGATACCATGCCAAGTTTGGACATTTTCAGAGTTCATTTGTAGTGATTTTCAATTTCACGGTCATTTAGCTCTCTAAACAAATCGGTAAATGACTGAAAAATAGCAAATGATGTCAGAAAGTGTTGAAAATTGATGACGTTGCTTTGAATGGTGCGTACGGAACGCAAAAAAAGTCTGAAGTTGTAATAAGTTTAAAAAAATGAAGTGCCAGTGTAACAGATGAGTTCTCGTCCGAAACCCTGATACTTCGAAAGAGATTGTCCAGTTTGTACACGAAGTGCGTCCAGTTTTTGCCGTAACCCTCTCTACTCTTTTGCACATGCTATGTGGGTGAAATGATGATACCATGCCAAGTTTCGACATTTTCAGAGTTCATTTTGTAGTGATTTTCATTTCACGGTCATTTAGCTCTCTAAACAAATCGGTAAATGA
>NC_057802.1:578649564-578657848 GCF_018294505.1 Triticum aestivum
TGATACTTCGAAAGAGATTGTCCAGTTTGTACACGAAGTGCGTCCAGTTTTTGCCGTAACCCTCTCTACTCTTTTGCACATGCTATGTGGGTGAAATGATGATACCATGCCAAGTTTCGACATTTTCAGAGTTCATTTTGTAGTGATTTTCAATTTCACGGTCATTTAGCTCTCTAAACAAATCGGTAAATGACTAAAAAATTAACAAATGATGTCAGAAAGTTTTGAAAATTGATGAAGTCGCTTTGAATTTTGCGTACGGAACGCAAAAAAAGTCTGGAGTTGTCATAAGTTTAAAAAAATGAAGTGCCACTGTAACAGATGAGTTCTCGTCCGAAACCCTGATACTCCGAAAGAGATTGTCCAGTTTGTACACGAAGTGTGTCCAGTTTTGTCGTAACCCTCTCTACTCTTTTGCACATGCTATGCGGGTGAAATGATGATACCATGCCAAGTTTTGACATTTTCAGAGTTCATTTTGTAGCGATTTTCAATTTCACGGTCATTTAGCTCTCTAAACAAATCGGTAAATGACTGAAAATAGCAAATGATGTCAGAAAGTTTTTAAAATTGATCACGTCGCTTTGAATGGTGTGTACGGAACGCAAAAAAGTCTGGAGTTGTAATAAGTTTTAAAAAATGAAGTGCCCATGTAACAGATGAGTTCTCGTCAGAAACCCTGATACTTCGAAAGAGATTGTCCAGTTTGTACACGAAGTGCGTCCAGTTTTTACCGTAACACAAGAAGTCCAGAGTTGTAATAAGTTATTAAAGATAAAAAAGAGGCACAATGCTCATTAATTAGCTTCAAGCCTTTCGGAATAGTGCAAACTGCACTGCACATAGCTCCGTGCAGTCTACACTATTCCTCAAGGCTTAAAGCTAAGCAACATGCAGATGAGCATTGCGCCTCTCCTTCATTGTCTCTGCACCCAGAGCTTATAAACCGCTCCTAGTGCCTCTCTCTTCGCGAGGTGGGACTAAAAACAGCTTACTAAGAAACTATAGTACCGGTTCATGGCACGAACCGGTACTAAAGGTGCCCGTGGGGCCCCAGCCTGACGCAGCCTCATTAGTACCTGTTCGTGACACGAACCGGTACTAAAGGTTGCTCACGAACCGGTACTAATGATCTCCGCCCGCCTAGCCGTTGGAACCGGCACTAATGGACACATTAGTGCCGGCTCAAAATCAAACCGGCACTAATGTGCTTCACATTTGACCCTTTTTCTACTAGTGCTAGTAGGTATAAACCTGATATTCAGCAGTTTGTTGGCTACCCTTTCTCGAACAAAGTGATAGTCAATCTCAATATGCTTGGTCCTAGCATGGAAGATAGGCTTAGCTGACAAGTACGTAGCACCAAGATTATCACACCAAAGTGATGCTGCCTGAGGATGGCGAATACCCAGTTCAGTTAACATATTTTGTACCCAGATAACTTCTGCAGTAGCATTTGGTAAGGCTTTATATTCAGCTTATGTGCTGGACCTAGACACATTGGCTTGCTTGCGAGCACTCCATGAGATTAAGTTACTGCCCAGAAAAACTGCAAACCCTCCTGTTGATCGCCTATCATTAGGACATCCAGCCCAATCTGAATCTGAAAAATCACTTACAAGCATGGAGTCTGACTTCCCAAGTTTAAGACCATGACTGCGTGTTGCTTGAAGATATCGAGGTATTCTTTTCACTGCTGTAAAGTGGACACTAGTAGGAGCATGCAAGAACTGACAAACTTTGTTAACAGAATATGAAATATCTGGCCTAGTTAATGTCAAATACTGCAAAGCCCCTACAATGCTTCTGTACTTGGTGGAGTCCTCTGCGCCAAGCACCTCTCCATCATGAAGACACAATTTTTCAGAGGTAGATATAGGTGTAGATGATGGCTTACATCCTTTTATGCCTACTATCTGAAGTATATCCTGAATATATTTTTCTTGTAACAACAGAACTCTATCTTGTACACTTTTTACCTCACTCCCAAGGAAATAGTGAAGATTGCCTAAGTCCTTGAGTGCAAAGTCCATGCGCAGATCCTTAAGAAGAGCTTCAACTACTTTGGATGACGAGCTTGTGACAACAATATTATCAACATAGATGAGCATAAAAATAGTGACAACATGGCGATGATAAAGAAACAATGAGGTGTCCCCCCTTGAAGGAACAAAACCAAGAGATTGTAATTTTGAGGATAGCCGAGAGTACCAAGCTCTAGGTGCTTGCTTCAGCCCATACAAGGCCTTGTCAAGCTTGCAAACATGCTGCTTTAACCGTGGATGTTCATACCCAGGAGGTTGCTTCATAAAGACTTCCTCTTCCAGAACACCATCCACAAACGCGTTCTTTACATCTGGTTGTCGAATACACCAATTTCGAGATACTGCAACTGAGAGATTAATCTAATGGTGGCAACTTTCACTACAGGACTAAAAGTGTCCTCGTAGTCAATTCCATACCTCTGTTTAAACCCCTTGGCCACCAGACGCGCCTTATACCAGGTCGGAACCAAGTGCCAGGTGTTGCTCTTCATGAGAGCAGCATACTCTTCGTCCATAGCATCTTTCCACTTGGAGTCACCGAGTGCATCTCCTAGATTTGTCGGTTCACCTGTAGCACAGAAAGATCCCCAACGAATGCAACCATCCTTATATTTTTTTGGTTGAGAAATACCACTCTGTGACCAGGTGTGTGCTCGCGTAGGAGGAGACGGAGGAGGCTGAGCCAGATGTTGTTGAAGCTGATTGGACGCGGAAGACACAGTCGAAGAATCAGCCGCAGAAAATCCCCCGTTCGACTCCTGTAGCGGATCCGGCACGGCATGCAGCGAGCCGCCAGACGCAGAGGGCGGCTCCTCTCCAGGAGCGCCAGGTGGCGAGTCCTGGTTGGGCTGCGGCGCACCACCGCCCAACCTTGTCGCGACGCCAGGCCCACATGCAGCGGGGGTCGCGCCCGGTTCCGCCCGCTGAGGGGCTGTGGGAGACTGACCAGGCCCACGCGTATGGGACCTACCTGATCCGCCTGACGCTGACGCTGGCGCAGGTGCAGATCCCGTCGGGGATCCGCCTGTCGGGCCTGCAGCGCGCGATCCTGAGGAGATACTCCCGCCTGGATCAGCTCCGGGATTGCAGCTGGGATCGTCTGCGCCAGTTTCATCCGTATTTTCTGTTTGCTGCATAAAATCAAAGGAATGTTTGCCTATTTCCTTGCCAGTTTCCTGCATACTTTTGGCATGAGCATTAGATATTGACATATGATCATTAGGACCTACTACACCCCGGGGAACATAGGCTGATGGAGGAAGGAGGTGAGATGGAAGAAGGACAAGTTCCTTGCGAAGTTGTGCGCCGGCGTTTGGATGGAGTTGTGAAAACGGAAAAACGTGCTCGTCAAACACCACATTACGAGACACATAAACCCGCCCAGTAGAGACATCTAAGCACTTGTATCCATTGTGAAGGCTACTGTACCCTAAAAATACACATTGCTTGGACCGAAATTCATGTTTGTGTTTGTTGAAGGGGCGGAGGTTTGGCCACACCGCACAACCAAAGATGCGAAGGAACGAATAATTTGGTTTGGTGCCAAAGATACGCTCAAGTGGTATTTGGTTGGCAATAACTCTACTAGGAAGACGATTTATGAGGTAAATTGCTGTGAGAAAGGCCTCATCCCAAAATTTCAAAGGCATGCAGGCATGGGCAAGAAGGGAGAGGCCAACCTCTACAATGTGTCTGTGCTTTCTTTTAGCAGAACCATTCTGCTGATGGGCATGAGGGCAAGAGACATGGTGGGTGATGCCAATGTGTTCAAAAAATTAGTGAAGTTTTTGGTATTCACCCCCCCAGTCAGTTTGCATAGCAAGAATTTTGCGATCAAAAAGTCGTTCAACATGATTTTGAAAGAGATGGAATTTCTCAAACACATCAGACTTATTCTTGAGTAAATAGACCCAACTAAATTTACTGAAATCATCAATGAAGCTCACATAATATTTTTGTCTGCCTACAGAAATTGGGCCAGGACCCCACACATCTGACAAAACAAGCTCTAAAGGAGCTTTCGACTCACTAGTAGACCTAGAATAAGGAAGTTGATGGCTCTTGGCCATTTGACATGCATCACAAACCAGATGATGATCTTGTTTATTTGACACTGGAAGATTAAAATCACGAAGAATTTTCTCGACCACCGGTAGCGAAGGATGCCCTAAGAGTTTGTGCCACCCTGAAGTGGATGGTTTTGCAACGCCTAGCACTTGACGATGAGGAACACCCTGACGGCGGGATACGGGGAACAGGCCATCTCTACTCTTGTTTTGAAGAATGGTGCTCCGAGTGGGCCAATCCTTGACAAAGAAAATTTCAGGGTAAATCTCAAGAAAAGCATGATTGTCTTGCATAAGACGATGAGCGGAAAGTAAACTCTGGTCGGCTTGTGGAGCATGGAGGATGTTGTTTAGTGCTCAAGAGGAACCATTAGGGGTAGTAAGAACCGAATGACCAATATGTGCAACTGTTGGGGAACGTAGTAATTTCAAAAAAAATTCCTACGCACACGCAAGATCATGGCACTAGTGTAGAACCGGGCTTTAGCGCCGGTTCGTAAGGGCCTTTAGTGCCGGTTCTGCAACCGGCACTAAAGAGTGGAGACTAAAGGACCCCCCCTTTACTACCGGTTCGGCACGAACCGGCGCTAAAGTGCCACCATGTCGCACGAGCCAGGCCCGGGTGCTGGTAGACCATTAGTACCGGTTGGTAGCACCAACCGGTACTAAATGTTTGGGGGGGTTTTGGTTTTATTTTTTATTTTTCCATTAATTTTGTGTTTTCCATTTAATTCTTTTTTGTTTGCTGGTATTTTACTATACTACATATTGTACACGTTATGCATATATATAAATAGATTTTCTCGTAGAACCGATCATATATATATATAATCGAATGTCTCACAACCACCATTAATTATTCACACATACACATGTATATATATACAATTTCTCCTACATGTTGCCTTGGTGCCTTCGGAGCAAGATGACAAGTGGTTCATGGGGCGGTAGCGGGTAATAGTATTCTCCTTTGGGATCTATGATCTGGTCGAGCAAAAATCCCGCTATTTCCTCTTGAAGTGCTCGTATGTGCTCTGTTGGTAGGAGCTGGTCCCGCACCTCTTTGAACTGTTAAGAAGGAGATCAATATGCATGTGTATTAGTTGTGTAACTAGATATCGACAATCATGTAAGATTTGTGAATAGTGTTCTGGCAAACGTACCCAGTCCTGTCAATCAGATCTGCTCCTTTCGGACGCCATCATGCGAATGTTCTCGCAAACGTAGTATGCACACACTTCAGTCCCCGACGCCTACTTCAGGGCCTTTACGAGAATAGAATTTAATCAGATAATAATTAATCAAGCATGTTAATTAATTAATGGTATTGAAACAAGAATTAAAGAGATGGTAGCTAGCTAGCTAGCACTACTTAATTACTTACCTTGGGTCGATACCAACATAGCTTTTGTCACCATTTTCCTGGAGTCACCTTGATGTACCTTGCCCAAGGCCTGCCCGCCGGCAAAGAAAATTAATAAAGGGGTTATTAAAAATAGTTCATATCAGGAAATGACGAACTAAATAGGCCGAGATATAGTTAATAATGATTGAAATAACATGTCGACTATCCCCTTCACGATGCTGTAGTCACTATCTTTTTTAAGTAGTGAGTCCAGTACTTCAACTTTTCCTTCGTCAACTTTAATGTCTAACAAGATCCAGTGGAACCTGCATGCGCATACGTTTGCATGTATAAATTAAGCGGGCATGTGCATAACACTAATCAACTATAACCCTAAACCCTATACACTTATTAACACCTAGCTTGTAAGCAAAAACAGAATTTGTAGTACAAGATAGTGTGACTCACTCGAAGTTGTAAGGAAGTAGTATATCTTCATTGCTATTGAGGCGCTTCAGGAACTCTAGCATGTTTTTCTCTACATCTTGTCGACACCATTCCAATTTCCATGTGTATTCATTAACGGTATTTGGGTCAATGAACCCAATGATATAGCGTCCAGCTTTCTTCATTTCATACATCTTCATCCTGCATAATACCACAGAAAAGAATATATAGTGAGGATATATAATTACAGGTAATTAATGATCAATCAATGAGCACTAGAGCTAGCTCGAGACTTAAATTATAGAAAGAAATCACTTACAGACAATAGCAACTGACGATAGATTTGTCGAGTGCATCTTGATTGAATAACTGAAATAGTTCTGAATACTCAACGGACAGAGCTTTCTTATTGAAGTAATGATCTTCCTCGACTTGCACCATGAGGGACTCTCGATTGGAAATCTTGGTAATTTTCATGTACCAATCATGCAATTCATACATTCTCGTTGGGAGGTTCTTGACCTCCTCGGGCTCGACCAAAGGTTGGCCCCGGACATATTTCCGTTTTATTTCCTCCTCTCTAAGCGGAGACATGGGCTCGATATCGAGGAGTTGTCCAACAGTGATCTTGAGCATTTCAGCCTACATTATATGCTCCTCGGTTATTACCACATCGCCCAGCTCGGGAACGTAAACAGTTTGCCCACAATAATATTGGGCGCGCGTACTCTCATGTGTTGTTGGCACAACAAGCGGGGGGATCGATTGCGCCGCATGTTCTCCCAGCTGGGGAACGGTTTTCTCGCATTTTTGACAGCTGCTTGTTGGCTCGAGCTCGAGCTCGCTTCTTTCTGTAGTCGTGCTTGATGTGCCTTCCTGATTTGGCGCTCATAGTCTGAGTCAACAGGCTTGGGAGCTGGTGGTCTAGCCATACGAATGAAGTGGTCAATCTTTTCCTCAGGCACTTTCTCCCTCGGCGGCGGTGCCGGTTTCGGTCCAAAATGGGCGTCCACTTCAGCCCGCACTATTGCATCGTTTTGCTCCTCGGTCATGTCGTAAGGCCTCTGAGGAAGAGGAGCGAGGCTGCTTGGACCATATTTATATCGCTTGTCTCCGCCTGTACTTCCTGTACTACCTCGACTCGTACCGCTACGCACCATAGCTGCGGCCACTAGTAGAAAAGAGGGCTTTTGTCCCGGTTGGTAAGGGCCTCTAGTCCCGGTTTTTGAACCAGGACTAAAGGGTCGTTACTAATGCCTCCCCCCTTTAGTCCCGGTTCTTACACGAACTGGGACTAAAGGCCATCCACGTGGACGCAGCCTGGAGCTCCACCTTTACTCCCGGTTGGTGTTACCAACCGGGACTAAATGAAATTTTATGATTTTTTTTTGAATTTTTTTTTTTTTGCGAATTTTTTTTTTGATTTTCAAATTTCTGAATTATTTTAACCTCTAATCTCTAATCACCACCCCTCATCACTGCTCAATTTATCCTCTAATCTCTAATCACCCCTCATCATTCCAAATCATCTAACTTCCCGGATGGTCACCCATTCTCTCACTACTCCAGCCTGAGCACGCTTAACTTCCGGGTTCTATTCTCCCTCGTTTCTAAGTCTGCACTTGTTGTTTTCCTGACAATAGTAAGATGTCAATTCTATTAACTCTCAGGAATTTAGCTTGAGCATGAAGTGACACATTTCACTGTTTGAGTTTGAAACTATTGTTTTAAAAAACAATAATAATTATTTAGTAACACTAATATTTCTGGAATAATTAGTTTGACCATTGTTTGACCACAGTTTGACCAGATTTGACCAAAATTCAAAAAAACTAAAATAATTATTTAGTAACACTAATATTCTAGAATAATTAGTTTGACCATTGTTTGACCACAGTTTGACCATAATTTGAAATTTTTTGAATTTTTTTGCCTCTCCAGATCTTAAAAGCCCCGTATCTTTTTTTCTGTTAGGTTTTTGAGGATTTTGAAAATGTTTAACGGGGATCCCCGGTTAAATTCGGATGTAACTTTTCAAGTAGATGATTTTTCATATAAAAAACTTTTTCATCGGAGTTCGTATGCAAAAGTTATGCCCATTTTAAGAAATTCCAGAGAGATTTTCCAAATAAAGTCGAAATTCATATTTGTTAATTTTCCCAACAACTAGACCACATATCACATGGGAAACTTATTTTTTTTATTTTTTTTGACATTTCCATCATTTTCTTTTGTTTTTTCTAAAACTGAAAAGGCGGTCCACAGGGGGGGTGTAGAGTTTGATGGGCCCTTTAGTACCGGTTCGTGCCATGAACCGGTACTAATGCCTCAAAGCCCATTAGTACCGGTTGGTGGCACCAACCGGGACTAAAGGTCTAACC
>NC_057802.1:578658277-578661752 GCF_018294505.1 Triticum aestivum
GCACCCTTTAGTCCCGGTTCATGGCATCAACCGGGACTAAAGGGCCCAGGTGAACCGGGACTAATGCCTTAGCCGCACGAACCGGGACCAATGCTCACATTAGTCTCGGTTCGTGACTGAACCGGGACTAATGTGAATATTGCCCTGTGACGAAAGCCCTGTTTTGTACTAGTGGGCGTGTCTCTTCTGTGATTGCTTAGGCGGCGGAGACGGCTGACGTGGATTAGTTGGAGCAGGAGGAGTGGCCTGATGCTGTGCCGGACTTGAAGTAGGAGGCGTGGCCTGACACAGTGTCGGACTTGAAGCAGGAGGTGTGGCCTGACGCTGTGCCGGACTTGAAGCAGGAGGTGTGGCCTGACACGGTGTCGGACTTGAAACAGGAGGAGTGGCCTGACGCTGTGCCGGACTTGAAGCAGGAGTCTGCTCACGCGTTCGTGGACTTGGAGGAGCGGGAGTCTGCTGACACGGTGGCGGACTTCGAGGAGGAGTCGGCAGACGCGGTGTCGGTGGACTTTGAAAGATGATGCAATCCTTTCTCCATAGGATGATACGATGTATGGCCTCTCCCAGTGTGTGCTCGTCGTCACCTCCAGGAATGTCAAGCTCTAGCCCCGAATATGGGTCCACCACCTCATCAACCAAGACACGAGCATAGCCCGCTGGAATCAGGGCGCAATGGAAGGTTACTTCGGGGGTAATTGTAAAAGCAACGGCGTCCGCCACCTTCATGGATATGTTCTTCATTTTAAAGTGTACCTCACACTTAGTGTTCTCAATGATGTCATCCACAGGGTATGTATCCAGCAGTGCGTCGCCCGGGGCGGAACCAACGCTGCTTCTCGGCATGGATGGGACAGTGCTATCCAGTGCTGGAGGATCATCCGCTTGCTGCTGCTGCTGCTGAGACCCCCTTTCCTGGCTAAGTGAGTCGATGTGCTGCTGCTGCTGCTGGAATTTGAGTGCCAAGTCCGCGTGCCTTGTTTCTAGGCCTTGAAGGCGTTCCGCGTCCTGCTTCCTGCTTCCTCTGCTCCTCCTCCAGCTTCCTCTTCTTCTCCTCCTCCATCTTCTTTCTTGCACGGGTCCTGTAGTCGTCGTTCCATTCCGAAAAGCCCTCATACCAGGGAATAACGCCCTTGCCTCGTGTTCTTCCCGGGTGTTCAGGATTTCCCAGGGCGCGCGTAAGCTCGTCGTTCTCTCTGTTGGGCGTGAACACCCCCTTTCAAGCAGCTTCTATTGCGTCAAGTAACTTTTGTTCTGCTCCTTTTAGACTTGCCTTCTTCGAAACTAGGCCTGTCTTCGGGTCCAACGCCCCCCCATGCGCATAGAACCAAGTTCTGCACCTGGGGGGCCAGCTCCTAGTAACCGGATGTGACCCCTGCATCCTCCATCTCTTGCTCAGAATTATCCCACTTAGGCATTGCCACCGCGTAGCCACCTGGACCCAGCCTATGGAACTGCGTCTTTTTTGCGGCATTGGCCTTGTTTTTTCTCGACCGTTCCTTAGATAATTCTGATTCCTTGAATTTCACGAAAGCAGGCCAGTGTTCTCTTTGCTTCTCCAGTGTTCCCTTGAATTTTGGATTCTTCCTTTCTGCAGCGAGGTAGTTGGCCCATACAGTTTTCTTGTGGGTGTTGAATGTAATTGCCATCTTCTTAAGAGCAGCGTCCTTGACTTTCTGCACATCTGCATCAGTGAAATAATCTGGTAGGGTGAAATGTTCCATCAGAGATTCCCAAAGCTTTTGTTTTGCTCTGTCGTCGACCCAAGTAACATCTGGGCGTTTAGTTTTTGGCTCTTTCCATTCTTGAATGGAGATCGGGAGTTGGTCCTTCACAAGAACTCCGCACTAACGAACGAACTTCTTCGCAATATTCTTAGGCGTGAGGGGTTCGCCACTAGCTTTGATGGAATCGATGTTGTACTTTACACCCTCCTTCAACTTTTTGCCCGGGCTGCGCTTTATCCTGCTGTCTGTAGAAGCAGATTTGCTCGATCCGGAGGGCTGAAAGAAGAAAGATCAATTTGTTAATATATCTTCAAATAAAAAAAACATGTGATGATTACTAGATGCCTGCTTATATAAATATGCCTCGCCGGTAGTCTTTGTTATTTCATGATCAACATTGTATTCGTCATCATAATCATTGTCTACGTCATCATAATCATAATCATAGTTAATGACTTCATCAGCTCGGTCGTCGAGATCGAATATCTTATCATCACCCTCCCCGGTATTGTTCAGATATTGGGAGCCGTCATTTGCTTCATTCAGATCATCTGGCCTGTTAGGGCTGCGTATGATCTCGAACATGGCCTCTTCTCCCTCTCTGTCGGTATTGTCCGCCATAGCTTTTATTTAACTAATACAGAAGAAATATAAAACAATTTAGTATTCAAATTACAATGCATGGATGCAATCAATAAGGAAAAACTGAATCATATAGTACATAATATGCATCGTCTCGAATAATATATAATCTCGAATACATCGTCTCGAATAATATATAATCTCGTATACATCACTGGCTAGGTAGCTAATAAAGATCGAATACTATAGAAGAATCTAGGACACTCGCGGTTCCTGGGGCGCGGGTGGTGGACACCCAAAGACAAGGAACCATCACAGGATCATATCTCCGGTCATCTGCCCAAAGAACCAGCCAGGTATTGGAGAACCTGACGTCCATAGCAGCCATGTAGCGATGGACGTGCTCGTCCTCCTTCCTGACACGACGACGCACAACCTCCGGCGGGGCCGGCTCCCTCTGCACCGAATGTGGCCCACGCGAACGCCACCAAAGGAGATCAGGGTCGACGACGGGACCCGAGGTCGGGTTCCTCACCAAGCGGCGCGCCCCTCCAGGTAGCACCTCCCAGTGCCAGCCCGGCGGAGCCCAATCCTGGACATGGGTCAGCTGGACGTCGTCGCGAACGGGTCGACGGCAAGGATGCGGGCCGGGCATCGTCGAGAACAAATACTATATGCCCGCAAAAAGTAACATTTTTTAAATGATTGGATTGTGATAACTAAAATTCTATATGCAAATTCTAACAATTTGACATGAATCTAATTCATCTAACTAAAACTAATTCTAAAATTTCTAACATTTCTATATATATAACTAACATTTCTATAACATTTCTAATATTTCTATAACTAAAAAACAGAAAAATTGCTAATATTTCTATAACTAAAAAACAGAAAAAATTTATAACATTTCTATATAACTAACATTTCTAATATTTCTATAACTAAAAAACAGAAAAATTTCTATAACTAAAAAACTAATGTGTGTGTGTGTGTGGACATGGCGGCCGGGGCACGAGCTCACCGGCGAGGCGCGGCGACGGGGGGCGGCTACGGGGACGGAGACGGGCGGTGACGACGGGGATGGGGACGGGGCGGCGACGACGGGGACGGGCCAGGCGGGGACGACGGGACGACGGGGCGGGGCGCGGCGACGGGGACGACGG
>NC_057802.1:578662128-578712860 GCF_018294505.1 Triticum aestivum
GGGGACGGGGACGGCCAGGACGACGGACGGCGACGGACGGCGACGGGGACGTCGAGGGGGCGGCGACGAGGGGCGGCGGCGATGGGGCAGAGGAGAAAGAAGCAGAGGGAGAGATGAGAAACTGAATTTTTTTGAAGTGCTTTCTTATACAGAACACACCTTTAGTACCGGTTGGAGCCAGCAACCGGTACTAAAGGTCTGGTTTGGGTAGGCCAAGCGGCAGGAAGCGCACACCCTTTAGTACCGGGTGGTGGCTCCAACCGGTACTAAAGACCCCCCCTTTAGTACCGGTTTGAGCCACCACCCGGTACTAAAGGGGGTGCGCTGGCGCAGGTGCGGTGCGTCATGTTTAGTCCCACCTCGCTAGCCGAGGGGCGTCCGCACTGGTTTATAAGCCCCAGTGCGGTAGCTCTCTCGAGGTCCTCTCCAAAGAGGCCTACTGGGCCTAAATGTTATGTTCTGCCCTGTGGGCCTACTGGGCCTTTGCGGGCCTGCATCCTGGCCCAACAACAGGTTGGGTTTCTAGTCGTATGCAGGCCGCTGTGGCGCAGTAGGCGGGATTTTTTATTTTTTTGCTTTATTTTTATTTTTTTGAGTTGTTTTTTGCTGTATTTAGAGTTTCTTTGTGAATATTTTTGCTTTAGGTACAAAAAATTAAAAACTTTCTATTAGTGCCGGTAGTTTACAAATTTGAATAGTTTACATTTTGAATTATTTGAAATTTGTGTGAATCACTAGTTTGTGAATAACTTATCTTTGAAAATAATTTTTTAGTGCTTCTTTTTTCTTATGTTTAATATTAGTGTGTTTTATCATTATATTCAATTTGGTAATGCTTAGGTTATTTAAAAAATGAAATGCCTTTGTAACGGATGAGTTTTCGTCCGAAACCCTGAAACTTCGAAAGAGATTGTCCATTTTGTACACGAAGTGCATCCAGTTTTTGCGGTAACCCTCTTTACTTTTTTGCACATGCTATGTGGGTGAAATTATGATACCATGTCAACTTTCAACATTTTCTGAGTTCATTTGAAATGCTTTTCAATTTCAGGGTCATTTAGCTGGAAAAATCAGTAAATGCATGAAAGAATTTGTTTGCACATAAAATTTCTTCGCGTTTCAAATGCCAAAACACATAACTACCCTAACTATTACAGAGATTCCCTCCTGGGTGTGAAACACAGAAGAAAGTGATGATAGTGAAGCCGATCACATCCCAGATCTTTGGGTGTGAAACTTTTTCTTCGCGTGTGTCCCTTTGCGCCGTAGCCATGGAAAATCTTCATCATTTAACTGGTTGCTCGGGTCAATATTCACTGTGAATGGAGCAATTTCATCAAACTTTTCATAATCTTCTGACATGTCTGTCTTGTCATCCACTCCCATGATGTTTCTCTCCCCAGAAAGAACTATGTGGCGCTTTGGCTCATCGTATGATGCATTCGCTCCTCATCCCTCCCCTGTCGTAGGTGCCATGGCCGACTTCATCCCCCTGGACGCGGAGGTGCCGGTGCTCACCCCAGACGTTGCTGTGTCGGCTCATGCCCCACCTACCTCCTCTGCGCCCTCCGGCAACGCCCCTGCCATGCCTGCCGCCCTCTCCCACTCCGCCTCCCACGCCTCGGTCATCATCCCCTCGGATGATGAGGTGTCGGAGGAGGACCCGGAGGAGGTCAAGTTCGCCTCCGGCGACGAGTCCACGGAGTCCGACGAGGTGTCGGTAGACATCAGCTTGGCCCCGCCTGCTTCTCGCCCCGACTGCGTCAACGTCTTCATGCCCTACGTCCCCCTCGAGCACTTCGAGAACCTCGCCTACGCCTACGTCAACCCTCCGACTGCTAACCCAGCCAACATCGTCTGCCGCGCCTTCCAAGAGGAGGCCGGCAACCCTCCCTTCACTCTCGTCACCGCCTCGCATGGTGTCAACATGGTCGTCTTTGCCTCCCCCGACGATCGTGAACGCACCATCGAGGAAGGGCCCTTCCTTGGCCGGGAGCACACCGTCCACGTCAACCGCCATAATGATACTGACAACTGCTTCCTCTTTCCCCACCGTGACCTAGCCGCCCTCGCCATTGAGGACTACCCCATTGAGCATTGGTTCCCCCAACACATCCTCCACACTACCGGTCCCTTCGCCAACCCCTTTGACATCAACCCCATTTGTCTGTCCGGCATGACTACTCGGCAGTGCTTGTCACTGTCAAGGCCAGGGATGTCAACGACGTCCCACACGCGCTGGCCATGCATGGTTTCAACGGCATTGGCGCGATCGCTCCTGCACCATCATCTCCTGCACCAACCTGCCCACCGCCGGCTTCGACTTCGCCTCTGGCCCGCCCTCTGATGACGCCACCAACGCCGACTTCCCTGCGGGCATGGACAACAACCTCGCTCCTCCTCCACCCCCTGCCTCCCAAGATGATGGTGGTCGCGTCGTGGAGCTCCCTGGAGGGCTCACCATGTGGGCTTCCCCGGCACTGGCAGTCAAGGCCAAGCCGCTCCTGGAGAAGCCGACCAACGTCCTCATCTACATGCAGCCGGGCTTCTTTGACGTCGTCGTCGTCAGCTCCTCCGGTGATCGCGGCTTCTATCGCCTGCCCATGCAGGAGGTGGCTGCGGCGGCCGGCATGCTCGTCGCCAACTTCGCCACTGCGTCCATCGGTCACCTCACCAAGCTGGCCACAGTGGGGCCTTCTAGAACCCCCATCACCTCCGTGGACGTCATCTGCCGCGACTCTAGGGCTCTGCCGGGCCCTGCGGCCACTACGGCTGGCGGCGATCTCGACCTCTCCTGGCCCGCCACCCCTCTGGTGCTGGACGAAGACAACGAGGTCACTGCTCCCGTGGTGCCGCTGCCTTCTCCTCCGCCCGCCGCCACCCCTACGGTGGCCTCCCCCACCCACCGCTGCAGCGCCCGCCTCGCCGGGATCGAGCCTCCGGAGTACGTCTCCATCATCCAGAAGGCCACTCAGCGCATGCGTGTCTTGAAGGAAGGAAAGATTTCTGCTGGTGGAAAGGCGCTCCTCCCAGTTCAGCTCATCGACATGGCGCCCAAGGTCTCCTCGCCCCTCCCTCGGCAGGACGTGCTGGAGCTTGCCGCTGCCTGTGACGTGCCCGCCTCGGCTCTCCTTGATGACACCGCATATGTCTAATGTTGCGTCTTCAACTGTCAGCCTCGGATCCCCTCGCGGTCCTTCTCTGCCATCGCGCTTCGGCTTGTATCAGTCTGTCGTCTGTATCCCGTTTTAGTCCTAGCTTTGCTCCGACCATAGGTCTTAGCTCTTCTGAGCTTGGTCGCAGCCTCTTTCCTTTGCTACTTTCACGTGTAGTTGCAGTTGTGGGTCTCAACCCGGCTGTACTTGGCCTAGACTTGCTCCATGTATCTGTTTGTAGGTGGCCCTGTCCGGCCATGTTTCGTTATGTTTTCGTTGCCCTTTATAGTTTCCATGAATCGTAAAACTCGTTTCATCTCTTGGAATGTTCGTGGTCTCGGTAGAAACAAAAAATGTACTGACGTCAAAGCTGCTCTCTTCGGCCTCGACCCCTCTGTTATTTGCTTGCAAGAAACAAAGCTTGATGATATCTCTACTTTCAAAGCCAGCTCCTTCTTACCCACTAGGTTGAAATCATTCCATTTCTTGCCTTCAAATGGTTCTGCTGGAGGAATACTAACAGCTTGGAACGATCAAGACTACTCCTGCACTTCTGTCACTACTCGTAAGTTCTCCTTAACCTTACACTTCTCGGCCAGAGCTAGCAACGATGATTTCTCGATCTCTAACATTTATGGTCCTTGCATCAGCTTTGAGAAGCAAGCATTTGTTGACGAACTTCTTCTCTTAGGCTCCTTTGTAACGGCCCCTGGGCTCTTTTAGGCGATTTCAACTTTACTCTAAAGCCCAACGAGCGCTCGAATGACAACTTTAACCATTCCAAAGCCTTGCTCTTCTCGTCTACCTTAAACCATCTTAATCTTCAGGAGCTTCCCCTTCTCGATAGGCTATTTACTTGGTCTAACCAACAAGACTCCCCGACTTTGGTGCGCTTGGATAGGGCTTTTGTCAACACAGCTTGGAGTTTCCTCCTCCCGGACTCCACACTCGCGTCCGCTTGCCGGTCAACTTCTGATCATGTGCCGCTTGTTCTCATTGCTGCGTCCAAAGTTCCCACGCCTTCGGTCTTCCGGTTCAACAACGGCCTTCTGCACTTACAACCTTTCATGAACATCATTTTGCAAAATTGGAATAGTGTTGTCCCATCTACCCACTTGGGCCACTTATGTCTCAAACTTAAGAGAGTGCGCGCAGCTGCTAAGGCCTGGGCCAAGCAAGCTAGATCTCCTCTTGTGATCACTAAAAACTGCCACACGGTCATCACCTTCCTAGACAAAATAGAAGAATTCCGCTCGCTTTCCTCCTTAGAACGCTCTCTTCGCACGCAGGTTTCTCTGTCCCTTCACCGGCACAACGCCCTAGCTGCTGTTTACTGGCGGCAACGGGCTAAAATCAAGGACTGTGTGCTCGGTGATGAGAACACGGACTACTTCCACCTTTGCTCTAAGATCAGGCTGCGTAAAAACCAAATTAAATCCCTCAACATAGATGGTAGCGAGGTCTCTTCCCACTCCGGCAAGCATCGTGCTCTTCGTAACTACTTTAAACTTGTCATTGGTACCCCTATAGCCTGTTCTATTCCTCCCAATCTAAACGAGCTAGTATCCGGTTCTTGTCTAAGACCCTCTCAGTCTCTCGATTTGACTCGCCCCTTCTCTCTCGAGGAGATTAAAACGGCTCTCTTCGACATGAACGATAATGCTAGCCCCGGACCAGACGGTTTTGGGCCAGCTTTCTACAAGGCCAATTGGGACCTAGTTAAAAACGACCTTCTAGTCCTTCTCAACAGTTTCTACTCCTGCTCTGTAGATCTTAGGCGTATCAACAAAGCTTACATTGTCCTCATCCCCAAAAAACCTGGCACAACTGACCCTGACCAGATGCGTCCGATTTCCCTTCAAAACTGCTCGGTCAAACTCTGCTCCAAGTGCCTTTCTATTAGAGTTCAGCCGGTTATTCGTGATCTTGTCCATGCGGATCAATCCGGCTTTATCAAAGGACGATGTATCTCGGAAAACTTCATTCTCGCAGCTGATATTGTGCAAGCTTGCCACAAAAGAAAATGCCCGGTCTTAGTCTTAAAATTGGATTTTAGGAAAGCCTTTGACTCTGTCTCTTGGGAGAGTCTTTATCGTATCCTTCAAGCCAAAGGCTTTTCAGAAACTTGGATTCGTTGGATTATGATGCTGAACGACTCTGGCCAATCGGCTATTCTTCTTAATGGCGTTCCCGGGAACTGGATTCAATGTAAAAATGGTCTCAGACAAGGCGACCCCATTTCACCTTACCTCTTCATCATTATTGCCGATATCCTCCAATGCATGATCCTAGAGGCCTCAGCTCAGGGGCTGCTGCGGCACCCAATTGTTCCCAACTCGCCATGTCCTGTTCTTCAATACGCGGATGACACTCTAATTATCATAAAGGCAGACGAAGATAACCTTGCCTCCCTAAAATCTATCCTGCTCAATTTCTCCCTCGCCACGGGTCTCCACATCAATTTTGCTAAAAGCACTTTTGCTCCAATCCATGTTGACCCTTCTGTGGCCGCTCGCATGGCAAGTATGTTGGGTTGCTCGGTCGCTACTTTCCCGCAGAACTATCTTGGTCTCCCTTTGTCTACCCACAAACTTCGTCTAATAGATTTCCACCCGTTAATTGCTAAGGTTGACAAAAGGTTAGCTGGTTGGCGAGGACACCTTCTCTCTGCGGCCGGTAGGGCAGTTCTTGTAAACTCTGTAATTCGAGCTCTTCCCACCTATGCTATGAGCATTATGCTGCTTCCCGTTGGTTCTATTCAGGAGATTTACACGCGGTGTCGTGCTTTCTTTTGGGCTGGCGATGACCACGTGAATGGGGGTCAATGCAAAGTTGCTTGGGCACACGTCTGTGCCCCCACTAAGAAGGGCGGCCTGGGCTTTAGATGCCTTCGTACTCATAATATTTGCCTGCTTCTAAAATCCCTTAGTAAAATACACCAACCCGGTCTTGGCTCTTGGGACTCTTGGCTTGCCTCCACGTATGGTTGGGAAGGCGGGCACTACATTGGTGACACTCATAGACTACACACAATTGTTTGGATGGACCTCCTGTATGGTCTCCCTTTCTTCCGCTCTATTACCCACGTCAAGATCGGTAACGGTGTCTCAACAGCGTTTTGGTTGGATCTATGGATCGGCAACGATACCTTGGCTGCTCGTTTCCCAAGTCTTTTCTCCCATGTTACAAAACCTAATGTATCTGTTGCGTTTGTTCTTTCGGTGGAGGATCTTCGTCTTTCGTTACAACCACGTCTGACCATCGCTGCTACTAACGAGCTTCTTTGCCTGCGTACTGTTTTAGCCACAGTTAACTTGATGCCGCAGGTACCGGATAACCGTTTATGCAGGATCAACGATAAGCCTCTTTCTGTTGCTTCTGCGTATGGAGCTGCTTTCTCATCTCGGCCGGATGATCAGTTCTCTGAATTCATCTTGAGGAAGAACTATGCGACTAATCAGTGTAGGTTATTCATCTGGCTGGCGCATCGAGGAAGACTGTTTACCAACGAGCGTCGCTTCCGGAGGGACCTAACGGACTCCGATACCTGCCCTTTCTATTCGGAAACGGAGTCTACTTCCCACATGCTAACTCACTGCCATGTTGCCGCTCAAGCTTGGATGACTGTGGACTCGCTAAACATCAACCCTTCAGATTGTTCTTCCATCCAAGACCTGCAAGGGCGTTCACCTGCTTGCAACTTTCGCAATACGGTTACTATGTCCATCCTCTGGAGCCTGTGGAATAGAAGGAATGCTAAAGTTTTCAAGCAAGAAGATGAGTCTTTGGGCTGCGTTCTTCGGCGGGCATCGCAAGACCTCTTTCTTTGGGCCCATCGATGTGGAAAGGAGAATCGCAAACAAATTCTGATCGACTGGGGAATCATGTTGTCCCGGCTAGATGTAGCATAGTTGTTTTTATTTGATGTTTCCCTCTTTTCCTTTGCCCCTCCCTCTGTATATATTCTCTTTTAAACTTTAAAATTAATAAATGAGTTCAGGCTGGCTTTTGTCCGCCGTAGTTCCTTCAAAAAAAATCTTTTCTTTTTCTCGGCTTGGTAGACATATCCTTCACATAGAAAACCTGTGCCACATCATTAGCTAGGAGGAATGGTTCGTCTGCATACGCAAGATTGTTGACATACACTGTTGTCATTCCATACTGCGGGTCTTTCGTTACCCCGCCTCGTGTCATATTGACCCATTTGCACCGAAACAAAGGGACCTTCAAACCACGTCCATAGTCAAGTTCCCATATCTCCTCTATGTAACCATAATATGTTTCCTTTCCCGTCTTGGTTGTTGCATCAAAGCGGACACCACTGTTTTGGTTAGTGCTCTTCTTATCTTGGGCGATCGTGTAAAATGTATTACCATTTATCTCATACCCTTCGAAAGTCATTATATTCGAAGATGGTAACTGGGACAGCGAGTACAGGTCATCTTCAATAGAGGCATCATGCATGGTACGTGTCTGCAACCAGCCGGTGAAACTCCTGGTTTGTTCACGTGTAATCCAGTCATCAGACCGCTCCGGGTGTTCGGAGCATAGAAAATTCTTGTGTTCGTCCATATACGGAGCCACCAAGGCGGAATTCTGTAGAACTGTGTAGTGTGCATCAGTGAGAGAATGTCCGTCCATACATATTTTTTGGTTCCCTCCTAGCGTGCCTTTTCCATCCAGTCTGCCCTTATGCCGCGATTAAGGAACACCAATCGGCTTAAGGTCAGGAATAAAGTCAATACAAAACTCAATGACCTCCTCATTTTCATGGCCCTTGGAGATGCTTCCTTATGGCCTAGCACAGTTATGAACATATTTCTTTAAGACTCCCATGAACCTCTCAAAGAGGAACATATTGTGTAGAAATACAGGACCCAAAATGTTAATCTCTTCGCATATGTGAACTAGGATGTGCGTCATGATGTTGAAGAAGGATGGTGGGAACACCAACTCAAAACTGACAAGACATTGCACCAAATCATTCTCTAACCCTGGTATGATTTCTGGATCGATTACCTTCTGAGAGATTGCAATGAGGAATGCACATAGCTTCACAATGGCTAATCGAACGTTATCCGGTAGAAGCCCCCTCAATGCAACCGGAAGCAGTTGCGTCATAATCACGTGGCAGTCATGAGAATTTAGGTTCTGGAACTTTTTCTCTACCTGTTTATTATTCCCTTTATATTCGACGAGAAGCCAGACGGTACCTTTATACTGAGTAGGCATTCAAAGAAGATTTCTTTCTCTTCTATGGTAAGAGCGTAGCTGGCATGACCCTGATGTATGCCGTCTTTTCCATGCATACGTTGCTGGTCCTCCCGTGCCTAAGGTGTATCTTTTGTCTTCCCATACACGCCCAAGAAGCCAAGCAGGGTCACACAAAGATTCTTCGTCACGTGCATCACGTCGATTGCAGAGCGGACCTCTAGGTCTTTCCAATAGGGCAGGTCCCAAAATATAGATTTTTTCGTCCACATGGGTGCGCGTCCGTCAGCGTCATTCGGAACAGGTTGTCCGCCAGGACCCTTTCCAAAGACTACCTTCAAATCCTTGACCATATCATGTACATCAGCACCAGTACGGTGGCGAGGCTTCGTCCGGTGATCCGCCTCACCTTTGAAATGCTTTCCTTTCTTTCTTACGGGATGCCTGCTCGGAAGAAATCGACGATGTCCCAGGTACACATTCTTCCTACAATTGTCCAAATATATACTGTCGGTATCATCCAAACAGTGCGTGCATGCGCGGTATCCCTTGTTTGTCTATCCTGAAAGTTTACTGAGAGCAGGCCCATCATTGATGGTCACGAATAGCAAGGCCTTTAGGTCAAATTATTCCCCCATGTGCTCATCCCACGCACGTACACCTGTTCCATTCCACAGCTGTAAGAGTTCTTCAACTAATGGCCTTAGGTACACATCAGTGTCGTTGCCGGGTTGCATAGGGCCTTGGATGAGCACTGGCATCATAATGAACTTCCGCTTCATGCACAACCAAGGAGGAAGGTTATACAAACATAGAGTCACGGGCCAGGTGCTATGGTTGCTGCTCTGCTCCCCAAAAGGATTAATGCCATCTGCGCTTAGACCAAACCATACGTTCCTTGCGTCATCTGCAAACTCCTTCCCGTACTTTCTCTCCATTTTTCTCCACTGCGACCCGTCAGCGGGTACTCTCAACTTTCCGTCTTTCTTACGGTCTTCTCTGTGCCATCGCATCGCCTTGGCTTGCTCTTTGTTTTGGAACAAACGTTTCAATCGTGGTATTATAGGAGCATACCAGATCACCTTGGTAGGAATCTTCTTCCTGGGGCGCTCGCCCTCGACATCTCCAGGGTCATCGCGCCTGGTCTTATAGCGCAATGCACCGCATACCGGGCAAGCGTTCAAATCATCGTACTCACCGCGGTAGAGGATGCAGTCATTAGGGCATGCATGTATCTTCTACACCTCTAACCCTAGAGGGCAGACAGCCTTGTTTGCTTCATACGTACTCTCGGGCAATTCGTTGTCCTTTGGAAGCATATTCTTTATCATTACCAGCAACTTTCCAAATCCCTTGTCAGATACACCATTCTCTGCCTTCCATTGCAGAAATTCTAGTGTGGTGCCCAACTTTTTCTTGTCAGCTTCGCAATTCGGGTACAACAATTTCTTGTGATCCTCTAACATGCGCTGCAACTTCTTCTTCTCCAAATCACTTGCGCAGTTTCTCTTTGCATCGGCAATGGCCCAACCTAGATCATCAGCGGGCTCATCTGATGCCTCTTCTTCAGCTTCTTCCCGCATTGCCGGCTCAGCTTCTTCCCCCATTGTTGTATCATCGTATTCAGGGAACCCATGGCCAGGATAGCTGTCGTCGTCCTCTTCTTCTTCATTGTCTTCCATCATAACCCCTCTTTCTCCGTGCTTGGTCCAAACATTATAGTGGGGCATGAAACTGGACTTAAACAGGTGGACGTGAATGGTTCTTGACGTAGACTAATTGTGATCATTCTTACAAACTAAACATGGACAAGGCATAAAACCATCCGCCCGCTTGTTTGCCACAGCCGCAAGCAGAAAAGTTTGCACGCCATTAATGAACTCGGGATAGCATAGGTCATCGTACATCCATTGTCGGCTCATCTTCATTACACAACACCGAAAAGACCAAATTAATACAAGTTCATACATAAAATTCATACAAGACTTAAAGTCAACAAACAAATAACTCTCTAACTAAAGCATTTAAATGCAACAACAAATGTGATCAAGATCGCAACTAAGGTGACAATTGATCCAACAGCATAATGATACCAAGCCTCACTTTCAATGGCATATTTTCTAATCTTTCTAATCTTCAAGCGCATTTTCTCCATCTTGATCTTGTGATCATCGACGACATCGGCAACATGCAACTCCAATTCCATCTTCTCCCCCTCAATTATTTTCAATTTTTCTTTCAAATACTCGTTTTCTCTTTCAACTAAATTTAACATCTCGACAATAGGGTCGGTTGGAATTTCCGGTTCACAAACCTCCTATTCAAAAATATCTATGTCAATTTGATGGGCATAATTTGTCATAAACACGAAATGCAACAACTAGTTTCAAAAGAGAATATACCACATCCGAATCATAACAAGGACGAGGGCCGACGGGGACGGATATCAAAACCATGGCACTATGTATAACAAACAACGTATGGGTAAGATAATTATACGAGTAACTATATATCCAAATGACACAAAGATCAATTTGGTAATGTAAAACATTCATGAACAAGAGGCTCACCACAAGGTGGTGCCGGCGACGGAACGGTGCGGGCGATCGACTGTGGTTACGACGGAGATTTAGAAGGCACTAAGTAAACCACACCTACATATGCAAACTAAGTGTTATTTTTGACCTCAAATTGCATATAAATCAAATACTAGCACATATATTTCCTCCCAAATTGCTAAACTCATAAATTAATCACTATACAAAGCATTGCAAGAGCTAATCTAGCAATGAGAGATGAAAGGACAAAGTTGCTAACCTTTGTGATCATTTGAATGGATGGGGGCCTTCAAATCTTGACAAATTTTGGGCAAAATGTGTGATGAGATCGAGAGGAAGAGGGGAAGAATAGAGAGGAGAGGGGAAAGGGGAAGAACAGAGCGAGCTCGGGTGGACGAAGGGTTTATGTAGGACGACCTTTAGCACCGGTTCGTGCCACGAACCGGTACTAAAGGTGCTGGAGGGGCCCCGGACTGACAACATCCTGCCACCACTCACTTTAGTACCAGTCCGTGGCACGAACCGGTGCTAAAGGTCAGCCACGAACCGGTAGTAATGAAAGCGGCCGGCTAGCCGTTGGAACCGGCACTAATGCACACATTAGTGCCGGCTCAAAAGCAAACCGGCACTAATGTGCTTGACATTTGACCCTTTTTCTACTAGTGTGGTGATGCATAGCAACGAGAGGGGAGAGTGTTATCCGCGTACCCTCGTAGACCGAAAGCGGAAGCGTTAGCACAACGCGGTTGATGTAGTCGTACGTCTTCACGATTCGACCGATCCAAGTACCGAACGTACGACACCTGCGAGTTCAGCACACGTTCAGCTCGATGACGTCTCGCGAACTCCGATCCAGCAGAGCTTCACGGGAGAGTTCCGTCAGCACGACGGCGATGATGTTGCTACCGACGCAGGGCTTCGCCTAAGCACCGCTACGATATGACTGAGGTGGATTATGGTGGAGGGGGCACCGCACACGGCTGGGAGAGATCAACAGATCAACTTGTGTGTCTAGAGGTGCCTCCTGCCCCCGTATATAAAGGAGCAAGGGGGAGAGGCGGTCGGCCAAGGAGGGCGCACCAAGGGGGGAGTCCTACTCCCACCGGGAGTAGGACTCCTCCTTTCCTAGTAGGAGTAGGAGAAGGGGGAAGGAGGAGAGAGAGGGGAAGGAAAGGGGGGCGCCGCCCCCCTCCTTGTCCAATTCGGACTAGAGGGGGAGGGGGCGCGCGGCCTGCCCTGGCCGCCCCTCCTCTTCTCCACTAAGGCCCATTAGGCCCAATATACTCTCCGGGGGGTTCCGGTAACCCCCCGGTACTCCGGTAAATGTTCGAAACCTCCCGAAACACTTCCGGTGTCCGAACATAGTCGTCCACTATATCGATCTTTACGTCTCGACCGTTTCGAGACTCCTCATCATATCCGTGATCATATCTGGGACTCCGAACTACCTTCGGTACATCGAAACACAAAAACTCATAATACCGATCGTCACCGAACTTTAAGCGTGCGGACCCTACGGGTTCGAGAACTATGTAGACATGACCGAGACACGTCTCCGGTCAATAACCAATAGCGGAACCTGGATGCTCATATTGGCTCCCACATATTCTACGAAGATGTTTATCGGTCAAACCGCATAACAATATACGTTGTTCCCTTTGTCATCGGTATGTTACTTGCCCGAGATTCGATCGTCGGTATCTCAATACCTAGTTCAATCTCGTTACCGACAAGTCTCTTTACTCGTTACGTAATGCATCATCCCGCAACTAACTCATTAGTCACATTGCTTGCAAGGCTTATAGTGATGTGCATTACCGAGAGGGCCCAGAGATACCTCTCCGACAATCGGAGTGACAAATCCTAATCTCGAAATACGCCAACTCAACAAGTACCTTCGGAGACACCTGTAGAGCACCTTTATAATCACCCAGTTATGTTGTGACGTTTGGTAGCACACAAAGTGTTCCTCCGGTAAACGGGAGTTGCATAATCTCATAGTCATAGGAACATGTATAAGTCATGAAGAAAGCAATAGCAACATACTAAACGATCAAGTGCTAAGCTAACGGAATGGGTCAATTGAATCACATCATTCTCCTAATGATGTGATTCCGTTAATCAAATGACAACTCATGTCTATGGCTAGGAAACTCAACCATGTTTGATCAACGAGCTAGTCAAGTAGAGGCATACTAGTGACACTATGTTTGTCTATGTATTCACACATGTATTATGTTTCCGGTTAATACAATTCTAGCATGAATAATAAACATTTATCATGATATGAAGAAATAAATAATAACTTTATTATTGCCTCTAGGGCATATTTCCCTCAGTCTCCCACTTGCACTAGAGTCAATAATCTAGATTACACAGTAATGATTCTAACACCCATGGAGTCTTGGTGCTGATCATGTTTTGCTCGTGGAAGAGGCTTAGTCAGCGGGTTTGCAACATTCAGATCCGTTTGTATCTTGCAAATCTCTATGTCTCCCACCTGGACTAGATCTCGGATGGAATTGAAGCGTCTTTTCATGTGTTTGGTCCTCTTGTGAAATCTGGATTCCTTTGCCAAGGCAATTGCACCAGTATTGTCACAAAAGATTTTCATTGGACCCGATGCACTAGGTATGACACCTAGATCGGATATGAACTCCTTCATCCAGACTCCTTCATTTGCTGCTTCTGACTCAGCTATGTACTATGCTTCATACGTAGATCCCGCCACGACGCTTTATTTAGAACTGCACCAACTGATAGCTCCACCCTTCAATATAAACATGTATCCGGTTTGCGATTTAGAATCGTCCGGATCAGTGTCAAAGCTTGCATCGACGTAACCATTTACGACTAGCTCTTTGTCACCTCCATAAACGAGAAACATACCCTTAGTCCTTTTCAGGTATTTCAGGATGTTCTTGACCGTTGTCCAGTGATCCACTCCTGGATTACTTTGGTACCTCCCTGCTAAGCTAATAGCAAGGCACACATCAGGTCTTGTACACAGCATTGCATACATGATAGAGCCTATGGCTGAAGCATAGGGAACATCTTTCATTTTCTCCCTATCTTCTGCAGTGGTCGGGCATTGAGTCTGACTCAATTTCACACCCTGTAACACAGGTAAGAACCTTTTGTTTGCTTGAGCCATTTTGAACTTTTTCAAAACTTTGTCAAGGTATGTGCTCTGTGAAAGTCCAATCAAGCATCTTGATCTATCTCTATGGATCTTGATGCCCAATATGTAAGCAGCTTCACCGAGGTCTTTCATTGAAAAACTCTTATTCAAGTATCCTTTTATGCTATCCAAAAATTCTATATCATTTCCAATCAGTAATATGTCATCCACATATAATATTAGAAATGCTACAGAGCTCCCACTCACTTTCTTGTAAATACAGGCTTCTCCAAAAGTCTGTATAAAACCATATGCTTTGATCACACTATCAAAACGTTTATTCCAACTCCGAGAGGCTTGCAGCAGTCCATAAATGGATCGCTGGAGCTTGCACACTTTGTTAGCTTCCTTTGGATCGACAAACCCTTTCGGTTGCATCATATACAACTCTTCTTCCAGAAATCCATTCAGGAATGCAGTTTTGACATCCATTTGCCAAATTTCATAATCATAAAATGCGGCAATTGCTAACATGATTCGGACAGACTTAAGCATCGCTACAGCTGAGAAAGTCTCATCGTAGTCAACTACTTGAACTTGTCGAAAACCTTTTGCAACAAGTCGATCTTTGTAGACAGTAACATTACCGTCAGCGGCAATCTTCTTCTTGAAGATCCATTTATTCTCTATGGCTTGCCGATCATTGGGCAAGTCAACCAAACTCCACACTTTGTTCTCATACATGGATCCCATCTCAGAGTTCATGGCCTCAAGCCATTTTGCAGAATCTGGGCTCACCACCGCTTCTTCATAGTTCGTAGGTTCGCCTTGGTCAAGTAACATGACCTCCAGAATAGGATTACCGTACCACTTTGGTGCGGATCTTACTCTGGTTGACCTACGAAGTTCTGTAGTAACTTGATCTGAAGTTATATGATCATCATCATTAGCTTCCTCACTAATTGGTGTAGGAGTCACAGAAACAGATTTCAGTGATGAACTACTTTCCAATAAGGGAGCAGGTACATTTACCTCGTCAAGTTCTACTTCCTCCCTCTCACTTCTTTTGAGAGAAACTCCTTCTCTAGAAAGGATCCATTCTTAGCAACGAATGTCTTGCCTTCGGATCTGTGATAGAAGGTGTACCCAACAGTTTCCTTTGGGTATCCTGTGAAGACACATTTCTCCGATTTGGGTTCGAGCTTATCAGGTTGAAGCTTTTTCACATAAGCATCGCAGCCCCAAACTTTAAGAAATGACAACTTTGGTTTCTTACCAAACCACAGTTCATAAGGCGTCGTCTCAACGGATTTTGATGGTGCCCTATTTAACGTGAATGCAGCCGTCTCTAAAGCATAACCCCAAAACGATAGTGGTAAATCAGTAAGAGACATCATAGATCGCACCATATCTAGTAAAGTACGATTACGATGTTCGGACACACCATTACGCTGTGGTGTTCCGGGTGGCGTGAGTTGCGAAACTATTCCGCATTGTTTCAAATGTAGACCAAACTTGTAACTCAAATATTCTCCTCCACGATCAGATCGTAGAAACTTTATTTTCTTGTTACGATGATTTTCCACTTCACTCTGAAATTCTTTGAACTTTTCAAATGTTTCAGACTTATGTTTCATTAAGTAGATGTACCCATATCTGCTCAAATCATCTGTGAAGGTGAGAAAATAACGATACCCGCCGCGAGCCTCAATATTCATCGGACCACATACATCAGTATGTATGATTTCCAACAAATCTATTGCTCGCTCCATTGTTCCGGAGAACGGCGTTTTAGTCATCTTGCCCATGAGGCATGGTTCGCAAGTACCAAGTGATTCATAATCAAGTGATTCCAAAAGTCCATCAGTATGAAGTTTCTTCATGCGCTTTACACCAATATGACCCAAACGGCAGTGCCACAAATAAGTTGCACTATCATTATCAACTCTGCATCTTTTGGCTTCAACATTATGAATATGTGTATCACTACTATTGAGATTTAACACAAATAGACCACTCTTCAAGGGTGCATGACCATAAAACATATAACTCATATAAATAGAACAACCATTATTCTCAGATTTAAATGAATAACCGTCTCGCATCAAACAATATCCAGCTATAATGTTCATGCTTAACGCTGGCACCAAATAACAATTATTCAGGTCTAAAACTAATCCCGAAGGTAGATGTAGAGGTAGTGTGCCGACGGCGATCACATCGACTTTGGAACCATTTCCCATGCGCATCGTCACCTCGTCCTTAGCCAGTCTTCGCTTAATCCGTAGTCCCTGTTTCGAGTTGCAAATATTAGCAACAGAACCAGTATCAAATACCCAGGTGCTACTGCGGGCTCTAGTAAGGTACACATCAATAACATGTATATCACATATACCTTTGTTCACCTTGCCATCCTTCTTATCCGCCAAATACTTGGGGCAGTTCCGCTTCCGGTGACCAGTCTGTTTGCAGTAGAAGCACTCAGTCTCAGGCTTAGGTCCAGACTTGGGTTTCTTCTCTTCAGCAGCAACTTGTTTGCCGTTCTTCTTGAAGTTCCCCTTCTTCTTCCCTTTACCCTTTTTCTTGAAATGGGTGGTCTTGTTGACCATCAACACTTGATACTCCTTCTTGATTTCTACCTTCGCAGCTTTTAGCATCGCGAAGAGCTCGGGACTTGTCTTATTCATCCCTTGCATATTATAGTTCATCACGAAGCTCTTGTAGCTTGGTGGCAGTGATTGAAGAATTCTTTCAATGACACTATCATCCGGAAGATTAACACCCAGTTGAATCTAGTGATTGTTATACCCAGACATTTTGAGTATATGTTCACTGACAGAACTATTCTCCTCCATCTTGCAGCTATAGAACTTATTGTAGACTTCATATCTCTCAATCTGGGCATTGGCTTGAAATATTAACTTCAACTCCTGGAACATCTCATATGCTCCATGACGTTCAAAACGTCGTTGAAGTCCCGGTTCTAAGTCGTTAAGTGTGGCACACTGAACTATCGAGTAGTCATCAGCTTTGCTCTGCCAAACGTTTTTAACGTCGTCAGTTGCATCTGCAGCAGGCCTGGCACCCAGCGGTGCTTTCAGGACGTAATTCTTTTGTGCAGCAATGAGGATAATCCTCAAGTTACGGACCCAGTCCGTGTAATTGCTACCATCTTTCAACTTTGCTTTCTCAAGGAACGCATAAAAATTCAATGGAACAACAGCACGGGCCATCTATCTACAACAACATAGACAAGCAAAATACTATCAGGTACTAAGTTCATGATAAATTTAAGTTCAATTAATCTTATTACTTAAGAACTCCCACCTAGATAGACATCTCTCTAATCATCTAAGTGATCACGTGATCCAAATTAACTAAACCATAACCGATCATCACGTGAAATGGAGTACTTTTCAATGGTGAACATCACTATGTTGATCATATCTACTATATGATTCACGCTCGACCATTCGGTCTCACTGTTCCGAGGCCATATCTGCATATGCTACGCTCGTCAAGTTTAACCCGAGTACTGCGTGTGCAAAACTGGCTTGCACCCGTTGTAGATGAACGTTGAGCTTATCACACCCGATCATCACGTGGTGTCTCGGCACGACGAACTTTGGCAACGGTGCATACTCAGGGAGAACACTATTACCTTGAAATTTTAGTGAGAGATCATCTTATAATGCTACCGTCAATCAAAGAAGAATAAGATGCATAAAGGATAAACATCACATGCAATCAATATAAGTGATATGATATGGCCATCATCATCTTGTGCTTGTGATCTCCATCTCCGAAGCACCGTCATGATCACCATCGTCACCGGCGCGACACGTTGATCTCCATCGTAGCATCATTGTCGTCTCGCCACCTATTGCTTCTACGACTATCGCTACCGCTTAGTGATAAAGTAAAGCAATTACAGGGCGATTGCATTGCATTCAATAAAGCGACAACCATATGGCTCCTGGCAGTTGCCGATAAGTCGGTTACAAAACATGATCATCTCATACAACAAAATATAGCATCATGCCTTGACCATATCACATCACAACATGCCCTGCAAAAACAAGTTAGATGTCCTCTACTTTGTTGTTGCAAGTTTTATGTGGCTGCTACGGGCTGAGCAAGAATCGTTCTTACCTACGCATCAAAACCACAACGATATTTCGTCAAGTTAGTGATGTTTTAACCTTCACAAGGACCGGGCGTAGCCACACTTGGTTCAACTAAAGTTGGAGAAACAGACAACCGCCAGCGTCGGGTGATGCATAGTACGTGGGTAGAACCAGTCTCACGTAAGCGTACGCGTAATGTCGGTCCGGGCCGCTTCATCCAACAATACCGCCGAACCAAAGTATGACATGCTGGTAAGCGGTATGACTTCTATCGTCCACAACTCACTTGTGTTCTACTCGTGCATATAACTTCTACGCATAAACCTGGCTCGGATGCCACTGTTGGGGAACGTAGTAATTTCAAAAAATTTCCTACGCACACGCAAGATCATGGTGATGCATAGCAACGAGAGGGGAGAGTGTTGTCCACGTACCCTCGTAGACCGAAAGCGGAAGCGTTAGCACAACGCGGTTGATGTAGTCGTACGTCTTCACGATCCGACCGATCCAAGTACCGAACGTACGACACCTCCGAGTTCAGCACACGTTCAGCTCGATGACGTCCCGCGAACTCGGATCCAGTAGAGCTTAACGGGAGAGTTCCGTCAGCACAACGGCATGATGACGGTGATGATGTTGCTATCAACCTAGGGCTTCGCCTAACCACCGCTACGATATGACTGAGGTGGATTATGGTGGAGGGGGGCACCGCACACGGCTGGGAGAGATGAACAGATCAACTTGTGTGTCTAGAGGTGCCCCCTGCCCCCGTATATAAAGGAGCAAGGGGGAGAGGCGGCCGGCCAAGGAGGGCGCGCCAAGGGGGGAGTCCTACTCCCACCGGGAGTAGGACTCCTCCTTTCCTAGTTGGAGTAGGAGAAGGGGGAAGGAGGAGAGAGAGGGGAAGGAAAGGGGGGCGCCGCCCCCCTCCTTGTCCAATTCGGACTAGAGGGGGAGGGGCTGCGCGGCCTGCCCTGGCCGCCCCTCCTCTTCTCCACTAAGGCCCATGATACGTCTCCAACGTATCTATAATTTTTGATTGCTCCATGCTATATTATCTACTGTTTTGGACAATATTGGGCTTTATTATCCACTTTTATATTATTTTTGGGACTAACCTATTAACCGGAGGCCCAGCCCAGAATTGTTGTTTTTGCCTATTTCAGAGTTTCGCAGAAAAAGAATATCAAACGGAGTCCAAACGGAATGAAACTTTCGGGAGCGTGATTTTTGGAACGAACATGATCCAGGAGACTTGGACCCTACGTAAGAGAAGCTTCCAGGAGGCCACGAGGTAGGGGGCGCGCCCTCCACCCTCGTGGGCCCCATGTTGCTCCACCGCCGTACTTCTTCCTCCTATATATACCTACGTACCCCCAAACGATCAGATACAGAGCCAAAAACCTAATTCCACCGCCGCAACCTTCTGTTGGGGCCTGTTCCGGAGCTCCGCCGGAGGGGGCATCCATCACGGAGGGCTTCTACATCAACACCATAGCCTCTCCGATGAAGTGTGAGTAGTTTATCTCAGACCTTCGGGTCCATAGTTAGTAGCTAGATGGCTTCTTCTCTCTTTTTGGATCTCAATACAATGTTCTCCCCCTCTCTCGTGGAGATCTATTCGATGTAATCTTCTTTTTGCGGTGTGTTTGTTGAGACCGATGAATTGTGGGTTTATGATCAAGATTATCTGTGAACAATATTTGAATCTTCTCTGAATTCTTTTATGTATGATTGGTTATCTTTGCAAGTCTCTTCGAATTATCAGTTTGGTTTGGCCTACTAGATTGATCTTTCTTGCAATGGGAGAAGTGCTTAGCTTTGGGTTCAATCTTGCGGTGTCCTTTCCCAGTGACAGTAGGGGCAGCAAGGCACGTATTGTATTGTTGCCATCGAGGATAACAAGATGGGGTTTTTATCATATTGCATGAATTTATCCCTCTACATCATGTCATCTTGCTTAAGGCGTTACTCTGTTTTCATGAACTTAATACTCTAGATGCATGCTGGATAGCGGTCGATGAGTGGAGTAATAGTAGTATATGAAGGCAGGAGTCGGTCTACTTGTCTCGGACGTGATGCCTATATACATGATCATACCTAGATATTCTCATAACTATGCTCAATTCTGTCAATTGCTCAACAGTAATTCGTTCACCCACCGTAAAATACTTATGCTCTTGAGAGAAGCCACTAGTGAAACCTATGCCCCCCGGGTCTATCTCCATCATATTAATCTTCCAACACTTTGTTATTGCCTTTGCTTTTTACTTTGCTTTTATTTTACTTTGCATCTCTATCACAAAAATACCAAAAATATTATCCTATCATATCTATCAGATCTCACTCTCGTAAGTGACCGTGAATGGATTGACAACCCCTTATCGCGTTGGTTGCATGGATTTATTTGTATTGTGCAGGTGCGAGGGACTCGCGCGTAGCCTCCTACTGGATTGATACCTTGGTTCTCAAAAAACCGAGGGAAATACTTATGCTACTTTGCTTCATCACCCTTTCCTCTTCAAGGGAAAACCAACACAGTGCTCAAGAGGTAGCGAGAAGGATTTCTGGCGCTGTTGCCTGGGAGTCTACGCAAAAGTCAACATACCAAGTACCTATCACAATCCCTTATCTCCCGCATTACATTATTTGCCATTTGCCTCTCGTTTTCCTCTCCCCCACTTCACCCTTGCCATTCTATTCACCCTCTCTTTTTCGTTCGCCTCTTTTTCGCTTGCTTTTTGTTTGCTCGTGTGTTGGATTGCTTGCTTGTCACGATGGCTCAAGATAATACCAAATTGTGTGACTTTACCAATACCAACAATAATGATTTCCTTAGCACTCCGATTGCTCCTCTTACCAATACTGAATCTTGTGAAATCAATGTTGGTTTGTTGAATCTTGTTATGAAAGATCAATTCGCCGGCCTTCCTAGTGAAAATGCCACTACTCATCTAAATAGCTTCGTTGATTTGTGTGTTATGCAAAAGAAGAAAGATGTTGATAATGATATTGTTAAATTGAAGCTATTTCCTTTTTCGCTTAGAGATCGTGCTAAAGCTTGGTTTTCGTCTTTGCCTAAAAATAGTATTGATTCTTGGAACAAGTGCAAAGATGCTTTTATCTCTAAGTATTTTCCTCCCGCTAAGATCATCTCTCTTAGAAACGATATTATGAATTTTAAGCAACTTGATAATGAACATGTTGCACAAGCTTGGGAGAGAATGAAATTAATGGTACGTCCTACTCATGGTTTGAATTTGTGGATGATTATACAAAAAATTTATGCCGGATTGAATTTTGTTTCTAGAAATCTTTTAGATTCGGCCGTGGGAGGCACTTTTATGGAAATCACTTTAGGAGATGCTACTAAACTCCTAGATAATATTATGGTTAATTATTCTCAATGGCACACTGAAAGATCTACTAATAAAAAAGTGCATGCGATAGAAGAAATTAATGTTTTGAGTGGAAAGATGGATGAACTTATGAAATTATTTGCTAGTAAGAGTGTTTCTTCTGATCCTAATGATATGCCTTTGTCTACTTTGATTGAGAATAATAATGAATCTATGGATGTGAATTTTGTTGGTAGGAATAATTTTGGTAACAACGCGTATAGAGGAAACTTTAATCCTAGGCCTTATCCTAGCAATTCCTCTAATAATTATGGTAATTCCTACAACAACTCTTATGGAAATTTTAATAAGATGCCCTCTGAATTTGAGACTAGTGTTAAAGAGTTTATGAATTCTCAAAAGAATTTCAATGCTTTGCTTGAAGAGAAATTGCTTAAAGTTAATGAATTGGCTAGGAACGTTGATAGAATTTCTCTTGATGTTGATTCTTTAAAGCTTAGATCTATTCCTCCTAAGCATGATATCAATGAGTCTCTCAAAGCCATGAGAATTTCCATTGATCAGTGCAAAGAAAGAACCGCTAGGATGCGTGCTAAGAAATATTGCTTTATGAAAGCGTGTTCTTCAAATTTCTATGAAAATAAAGATGAAGATCAAAAAGTTATTGATGTGTCCCCTATTAAATCTTTGTCTTGCAATATGAATCTTGATAATGATGGGACTGAATATGATCCACCATTACCTAGAAGGCGTTCCAAGAATTCGGAGTTTTTAGATCTTGATGCTAAATTGATAAAAGTGGGATTGAAGAAATCAAAACCCTAGATGTTGCTAAACCCACTATTTTGGATTTCAAGGAATTTAATTATGAAAATTGCTCTTTGATTGATTGTATTTCCTTGTTGCAATCCGTGCTAAATTCTCCTCATGCTTATAGTCAAAATAAAGCGTTTACTAAACATATCGTTGATGCCTTGATGCAATCTTATGAAGAAAAGCTTGAGTTGGAGGTTTCTATCCCTAGAAAACTTTATGATGAGTGGGAACCAACTATTAAAATTAAGATTAAGGATCATGAGTTCTATGCTTTATGTGATTGGGTGCTAGTGTTTCCACTATGCCCAAAACTTTGTGCGATTTGCTAGATTTCCACGATTTTGATGATTGCTCTCTAAACTTGCACCTTACGGATTCCACTATTAAGAAACGTATGGGAAGAATTAATGATGTTCTTATTGTTGCAAATAGGAATTATGTGCCCATAGACTTTATCGCTCTTGACATAGATTGCAATCCTTCATGTCCTATTATTCTTGGTAGCCCTTTCCTTAGAACTATTGGTGCAATTATTGATATGAAGGAAGGGAATATTAGATTCCAATTTCCATTAAATAAAGGCATGGAACACTTCCCTAGGAAGAAAATAAAATTCCAATATGAATCTATCATGAGAGCCACTTATGGATTGCCTACCAAAGATGGCATTACCTAGATCTATCCTTGCTTTTATGCCTAGCTAGGGGCGTTAAACGATAGCGCTTGTTGGGAGGCAACCCAATTTTATTTTATTTTTTTGCTTTTGCTTATGTTTAGGAATAAATCTTTGATCTAGCCTCTGGTTAGATGTGTTTTTATGTTTTAATTAGTGTTTGTGCCAAGTTAAACCTATAGGATCTTCTTGGATGATAGTTATTTGATCTTGCAGAAATTTCCAGAAACTTTCTGTTCACGAAAATAACTGTTAAAAATCACCAGAAGGTGATTAAATACTGATTCTAATTGTTCCTGATCAATAAACAAATTTCCTAGGTCGTCCTATTTTGGCTGATTTTTTGGAGTTCCAGAAGTTTGTGTTAGTTACAGATTACTACAGACTGTTCTGTTTTTGACAGATTCTGTTTTTCGTGTGTTGTTTGCTTATTTTGATGAATTTATTGCTAGTAAAATAGTTTATAAACTATAGAGAAGTTGGAATACAGTAGGTTTAACAACAATATAAATAAATAATGATTTCATTACAGTACCTTGAAGTGGTCTTTTGTTTTCTTTCGCTAACGGAGCTCACGAGATTTCTGTTGAGTTTTGTGTTGTGAAGTTTTCAAGTTTTGGGTGAAAGATTTTGATGGATTATGGAACAAGGAGTGGCAAGAGCCTAAGCTTGGGGATGCCCATGGCACCCCCAGGATAATCTAAGGACAGCAAAAAGCCAAAGCTTGGGGATGCCCCGGAAGGCATCCCCTCTTTTGTCTACTTCTATCGGTAACTTTACTTGGAGCTATATTTTTATTCACCACATAATATGTGTTTTGCTTGGAGCGTCTTGTATGATTTGAGTCTTTGCTTTTTATTTTACCACAATAATCCTTCCTGTACACACCTTTTGAGAGAGCCATGCATGATTTGGAATTTGTTAGAATACTCTATGTGCTTCACTTATATCTTTTGAGTTATATAGATTTGCTCTAGTACTTCACTTATATCTTTTAGAGCACGGTGGTGGATTTGTTTTATAGAAACTATTGATCTCTCATGCTTCACTTAGATTATTTTTGAAAGTTTTAAATAGCATGGTAATTTCCTTACATAATCCTAATATGCTAGGTATTCAAGATTAGTAAAAACTTTCTTATGAGTGTGTTGAATACTAAGAGAAGTTTGATGCTTGATGATTGTTTTGAGATATGGAGGTAATAATATCGAAGTCGTGCTAGTTGAGTAGTTGTGAATTTGAGAAATGCTTGTGTTGAAGTTTGCAAGTCCCATAGCATGCACGTATGGTAAACGTTATGTAACAAATTTGAAACATTAGGTGTTCTTTGATTGTCCTCCTTATGACTGGCGGTCGGGGACGAGCGATGGCCTTTTCCTACCAATCTATCCCCCTAGGAGCATGCGCGTAGTGCTTGTTTTTTGATGACTTGTAGATTTTTGCAATAAGTATGTGAGTTCTTTATGACTAATGTTGAGTCCATGGATTATACGCACTCTCACCCTTCCATCATTGCTAGCCTCTTCGGTACCGTGCATTGCCCTTTCTCACATTGAGAGTTGGTGCAAACTTCGCCGGTGCATCCAAAACCCGTGATATGATACGCTCTTTCACACATAAACCTCCTTATATCTTCCTCAAAACAGCCACCATACCTACCTATTATGGCATTTCCATAGCCATTCCGAGATATATTGCCATGCAACTTTCCACCATTCCGTTTATCATGACACATTCATCATTGTCATATTGCTTAGCATGATCATATAGTTGACATACTATTTGTGGCAAAGCCACCGTTCATAATTCTTTCATACATGTCACTCTTGATTCATTGCATATCCCGGTACACCGCCGGAGGCATTCATATAGAGTCATACTTTGTTCTAGTATCGAGTTGTAATCATTGAGTTGTAAATAAATAGAAGTGTGATGATCATCATTTAATAGAGCATTGTCCCAATAAAAAAAGAGAGAAAGGCCCAAAAAAAGAAGGCCCAAAAAAATATAGAAATAAAAAGGGGCAATGCTACTATCCTTTTTTTCAACACTTGTGCTTCAAAGTAGCACCGAAATGTTCATGATAGAGAGTCTCTTGTTTTGTCACTTTCATATACTAGTGGGAATTTTTCATTATAGAACTTGGCTTGTATATTCCAACAATGGGCCTCCTCAAGTGCCCTAGGTCTTCGTGAGCAAGCAAGTTGGATGCACACCCACTTAGTTTCTTTTGTTGAGCTTTCATACATTTATAGCTCTAGTGCATCCGTTGCATGGCAATCCCTACTCCTTGCATTAACATCAATCGATGGGCATCTCCATAGCTCATTGATTAGCCTCGTTGATGTGAGACTTTCTCCTTTTTTGTCTTCTCCACATAACCCCCATCATCATATTCTATTCCACCCATAGTGCTATATCCATGGCTCACGCTCATGTATTGCGTGAAGGTCTATAAAGTTTGAGATTACTAAAGTATGAAACAATTGCTTGGCTTGTCATCGAGGTTGTGCATGATGAGAGCATTCTTGTGTGACGAAAATGGAGCATGACTAAACTATATGATTTTGTAGGGATGAACTTTCTTTGGCCATGTTATTTTGAGAAGACATAATTGCTTAGTTAGTATGCTTGAAGTATTATTATTTTTTATGTCAATATGAACTTTTATCTTGAATCTTTCGGATCTGAATATTCATACCACAATTAAGAAGAATTACATTGAAATTATGCCAAGTAGCACTCCGCATCAAAAATTCTGTTTTTATCATTTACCTACTCGAGGACGAGCAGGAATTAAGCTTGGGGATGCTTGATACGTCTCCAACGTATCTATAATTTTTGATTGCTCCATGCTATATTATCTACTGTTTTGGACAATATTGGGCTTTATTATCCACTTTTATATTATTTTTGGGACTAACCTATTAACCGGAGGCCCAACCCAGAATTGCTGTTTTTTTGCCTATTTCAGAGTTTCGCAGAAAAAGAATATCAAACGGAGTCCAAACGGAATGAAACTTTTGGGAGCGTGATTTTTGGAACGAACATGATCCAGGAGACTTGGACCCTACGTAAGAGAAGCTTCCAGGAGGCCACAAGGTAGGGGGGCGCGCCCTCCACCCTCGTGGGCCCCATGTTGCTCCACCGACGTACTTCTTCCTTCTATATATACCTACGTACCCCCAAACGATCAGATACGGAGCCAAAAACCTAATTCCACCACCACAACCTTCTGTACCCACGAGATCCCATCTTGGGGCATGTTCCGGAGCTCCGCCGGAGGGGGCATCCATCACGGAGGGCTTCTACGTCAACACCATAGCCTCTCCGATGAAGTGTGAGTAGTTTATCTCAGACCTTCGGGTCCATAGTTAGTAGCTAGATGGCTTCTTCTCTCTTTTTGGATCTCAATACAATGTTCTCCCCCTCTCTCGTGGAGATCTATTCGATGTAATCTTCTTTTTGCGGTGTGTTTGTTGAGACCGATGAATTGTGGGTTTATGATCAGGATTATATGAACAATATTTGAATCTTCTCTGAATTCTTTTATGTATGATTGGTTATCTTTGCAAGTCTCTTCGAATTATCAGTTTGGTTTGGCCTACTAGATTAATCTTTCTTGCAATGGGAGAAGTGCTTAGCTTTGGGTTCAATCTTGCGGTGTCCTTTCCCAGTGACAGTAGGGGCAGCAAGGCACGTATTGTATTGTTGTCATCGAGGATAACAAGATGGGTTTTTTTTATCATATTGCATGAATTTATCCCTCTACATCACGTCATCTTGCTTAAGACGCTACTCTGTTTTCATGAACTTAATACTCTAGATGCATGCTGGATAGCGGTCGAGGAGTGGAATAATAGTAGTAGATGCAGGCAGGAGTCGGTCTACTTGTCTCGGACGTGATGCCTATATACATGATCATACCTAGATATTCTCATAACTATGCTCAATTCTGTCAATTGCTCAACAGTAATTCGTTCACCCACCGTAAAATACTTATGCTCTTGAGAGAAGCCACTAGTGAAACCTATGGCCCCCGGGTCTATCTTCATCATATTAATCTTCCAACACTTTGTTATTGCTTTTGCTTTTTTACTTTGCTTTTATTTTACTTTGCATCTTTATCACAAAAATACCAAAAATATTATCCTATCATATCTATCAGATCTCACTCTCGTAAGTGACCGTGAAGGGATTGACAACCCCTTATCGCGTTGGTTGCGAGGATTTATTTGTATTGTGCAGGTGCGAGGGACTCGCGCGTAGCCTCCTACTGGATTGATACCTTGGTTCTCGAAAACTGAGGGAAATACTTACGCTACTTTCCTGCATCACCCTTTCCTCTTCAAGGGAAAACCAACGCAGTGCTCAAGAGGTAGCAGCCCATTAGGCCCAATATACTCCCCGGGGGGTTCCGGTAACCCCCGGTACTCCCGTAAATGTCTAAAACCTCCCGAAACACTTCCGGCGTCCGAACATAGTCGTCCAATATATCGATCTTTACGTATCGACCATTTTGAGACTCCTCGTCATGTCCGTGATCATATCCGGGACTCCGAACTACTTTCGGTACATCAAAACACAAAAACTCATAATACCGATCGTCACCGAACTTTAAGCATGCGGACCCTACGGGTTCGAGAACTATGTAGACATGACCGAGACACGTCTCCGGCCAATAACCAATAGCAGAACCTGGATGCTCATATTGGCTCCCACATATTCTACGAAGATCTTTATCGGTCAAACCGCATAACAATATACGTTGTTCCCTTTGTCATCGGTATGTTACTTTCCCGAGATTCGGTCGTCGGTATCTCAATACCTAGTTCAATCTCGTTACCGGAAAGTCTCGTTACTCGTTACGTAATGCATCATCCCTCAACTAACTCATTATTCACATTGCTTGCAAGGCTTATAGTGATGTACATTACCGAGAGGGCCCAGAGATACCTCTCCGACAATCGGAGTGACAAATCCTAATCTCGAAATACGCCAACTCAACAAGTACCTTCGGAGACACCTGTAGAGCACCTTTATAATCACCCAGTTATGTTGTGACGTTTGGTAGCATACAAAGTGCTCCTCCGGTAAACGGGAGTTGCATAATCTCATAGTCATAGGAACATGTGTAAGTCATGAAGAAAGCAATAGCAACATACTAAACGATCAAGTGCTAAGCTAACGGAATGGGTCAGGTCAATCACATCATTCTCCTAATGATGTGATCCCGTTAATCAAATGAGAACTCATGTCTATGGCTAGGAAACTCAACCATCTTTGATCAACGAGCTAGCCAAGTAGAGGCATACTAGTGACACTATGTTTGTCTATGTATTCACACATGTATTATGTTTCCGGTTAATACAATTCTAGCATGAATAATAAACATTTATCATGATATGAGGAAATAAATAATAACTTTATTATTGCCTCTAGGGCATATTTCCTTCAGCAACATCCATACCTTGACCACTCGCTGTGTGGATTTGTTTCGTGCCGATGTAACGATCACGAACAGCGAGCTTCTCCAACTCTCCTGTCACCTGGTCAGTAGCGTCGGTGTCAAGATACCAATTGGTATCAACTCCATAGGCGTGAGCTGCGTTGGCCGAGCGCTGTCCTCCACCACCGCCGCGTCCTCCGCCACCACCGCCCCCTGCGGGGTTGCAGAAGTTGTTGTTGAAGTTGCGATCAAAGCGTTTCTTGCAACGCCATGCATCGTGCCCTTCGAGATTGCAAATCTGGCACTTCTCGCGCTCGCGGTCACCGCGGTCACCACCACCTTGCCGCAGCCCACCTCCAAAGCCGCCGCCCCCGGGATTGTCAGGGTAGTGGGCACCCGCGTTGTTGTTGATGTAGCCGCGGGAGCCGCCTCCGCTGTTGTTGCCGCCCCTTGGGTTGCCGCGACCTCCACCCCTTGCTGCCAGATTGGCGGAGTGGAAGGCGGTGTTTTGGGCGGCGATGCGAGCTTCAGCCGACAGCAGCAGGGAGAAGAGCTCGCTGAGACCGATCGGCTGCTCGGTGGCGGTGTGGGTGGAGATGGCCGAGACGAAGCCGTTGTAGTCAGGTTCGTGGAGGAGACCTTGCAGGATGTGATCGAAGACGTCGTCTTCATCCAGGGGCTTGCCGGTGGCTGCCAGCTCGTCGGAGATGCTCACCATCTTGGTGAAGTAGGCAGCAGCGGACATGTCTCCCTTGCGGGTGTGCTCGATGGCAGAGCGGAGTTGGATGACCCTCGCCCTCGACTGCGAGGAGAAACTCTGCAGCAGGGCGTTCTAGATCGAGGCGGCGGTGACGTGGGAGCTGACCAGCAGTAAAACCTCACGGGAGAGCGATGAGATCAAAAACGTGAGGATTTGCTGGTCTTGGGTTGTTGGAAATATGCCCTAGAGGCAATAATAAATTGGTTATTATTATATTTCCTTGTTCATGTAATCGTTTATTATCCATGCTAGAATTGTATTGATAGGAAACTCAGATACATGTGTGGATACATAGACAACACCATGTCCCTAGTAAGACTCTAGTTGACTAGCTCGTTGATCAATAGATGGTTACGGTTTCCTGACCATGGACATTGCATGTCGTTGATAACGGGATCACATCATTAGGAGAATGATGTGATGGACAAGACCCAATCCTAAGCATAGCATAAAAGATCGTGTAGTTCGTTTGTTAGAGCTTTTCCAATGTCAAGTATCATTTCCTTAGACCATGAGATCATGCAACTCCCGGATACCGTAGGAGTGCTTTGGGTGTACCAAACGTCACAACGTAACTGGGTGACTATAAAGGTGCATTACGGGTATCTCCGAAAGTGTCTGTTGGGTTGGCACGGATCGAGACTCGGATTTGTCACTCCGTATGACGGAGAGGTATCTCTGGGCCCACTCGGTAATGCACCATCATAATGAGCTCAATGTGACTAAGGAGTTAGCCACGGGATCATGCATTACATTACGAGTAAAGTGACTTGCCAGTAACGAGATTGAACAAGGTATTGGGATACCGACGATCGAATCTCGGGCAAGTAACGTACCGATTGACAAAGGGAATTGTATACGGGATTGATTGAATCCTCGACATCGTGGTTCATCCGATGAGATCATCGTGGAACATGTGGGAGCCAACATGGGTATCCAGATCCCGCTGTTGGTTATTGACCGGAGAGGCGTCTCGGTCATGTCTGCATGTCTCCCGAACCCGTAGGGTCTACACACTTAAGGTTCGGTGACACTAGGGTTGTAGAGATATTAGTATGCGGAAACCCGAAAGTTGTTCGGAGTCCCAGATGAGATCCCGGACGTCACGAGGAGTTCCGGAATGGTCCGGAGGTGAAGAATTATATATAGGAACTCAAGTTTCGGCCCCGGGAAAGTTTCGGGGGTCACCGGTAGTGTACCGGGACCACCGGAAGGGTCCCGGGGGTCCACTGGGTGGGGCTACCTATCCCGGACGGCCTCATGGGCTGAAGTGGGAAGGGAACCAGCCCTTAGTAGGCTGGGGCGCCCCCCATGGGCCTTCCCCCTGCGCCTAGGGTTGGAAACCCTAGGGTGGGGGGGCGCCCCACTTTCCTTGGGGGGTAAGTTTCCCCCTGGCCGCCGCCCCCCCCCCTTGCAGATGGGATCCAGGCCGGCGCCCCCCCCCCATCCCAGGGGGCCTATATATAGTGGGTGTAACATCCCAAAATTCCAAATTTTGGAATGTTATAATAAACAGATAGATTGGATTGATTGTTTGATTGATTGACTGAAAGTGAGTGGAATTCGAAATCTTTTGAAAGTTAAATGAGAGGGAATAAAAGGACTTTCCCAAACTTTCATTTTGCTTTTATGATCTCCATGAATTCAAATTCTTTTCACCACAAAACCCTGGAGAGAAGATGACATGACTTCTTCCATTTATTTAAATGACAAGGGGTGTTGAAAATATTTGAATATCATTTGAAAATATTTTCCAATTCTGAAACTTTATGCAACTCAATGATTTTCACGAGAGAAGATAAAATGACTTCTTCAAAACAAATGAAATATGAATTGGGAGTTTCAAAGGATTTATTCAAAGTCCCATTGCAATTATTTTTCAATATTGGAGTTATTTGAGTTTTATTCAAATTATTTTTCTCCAAAAATTAAATATACAGAAATTAGGGTAAAATGATTCCCTACATCAGAAAATTGGAGAAAAATAAATTTGAAATTATTTTTGATATTTTTAAAATGATTTTTATTGGATTTTATTAAGGCAGCAGCACTGTTTGATTTATTAAAATTTGTGTGCATTTTATCTGACTCTACAAAAATGTTCACGCTGTACGAAATCTTTTTCTGAAAATTTGGAAATATTATATGCCTATATAATATTTTTTATTTCCTTTGTTTTATTACTTTGATTGTCTGTGTTTTTTTTAAAAAAAACTTTTCCCCGCGGACCGAACTGGGCCGGCCCAGCTCCCAGCCAAGCCACGGCCCAGGCGGCCCACCGCCTCGTCTTCCAGCTTGGGACGGAGTCCCGAGCGAGCCCGCATCGCCGCCGCCGTGCCCGACCCGGCCTCGCCCGCGCTTGGCCCCTCCTCCACGCCACCGCCTCCTCCCCTCTCCTATAAAACCCGGGCCCCGTTCCTCCTCCTCCGCCGCAACCGCCGCCCTCGCCGGAGCTCCCGCCCTGACGAGATCTGCCGCCGCCGCCGCGCTCCGTTCCGACTCCCCGAGGGCCGCCGACCCCCACCAACCTCACCGCCGCGCCACGCCGCCCCTTCCCCGCTACTCCGCAGTCGCCGCCGACGACCGGAGCCGCCGCCCGCTGTTCGCCGTCCCGCCGGCGGTTTTCTCCGCCTAAACCACCAAGCCGGCCGAACCGGTATAACCCCGATCCGGTTTTTTTTTACTTTTTGGTTTTTCTTTTTAGTCCTGTTTATTTTTTTTGGTTAGATCTATTCAATGAACATTCTCTGTTTAGAACTACTTAACGAACGTTCACTATTTACTTTTTTCTTTTTCTGTTATTTTCGGCCAGGGACCCATCTGTGAATATTTTATTTACAGATTAGGCCCTGATCTTCAAACGTCTATAACTTTTTACTCGTTTGTCCAAATCCAACGAAACCAACGTCCACTTCTTCGTTATGATCCCCTCTATCCAGTAAAACAACTTAAACATGTTTTTGAAAATTTAAAATTTGTTTTCAAACAGATTTGAATTTGAATCTTCTTTTGATCATAACTTGAGTTCCGTAACTCCGTTTGAGTTGATTCTTTTTGCAAATCGAAGCTCTTGACCTAAACTTTCTGATAAGGCCAAATTCACATAATTTTGGTACTTTTAGAAATTGTTTTATGTTGCAAGAGTTATTTGTTTGGTTTTGATGTTTTCCGAAGTGTCTTCTTCGTTCTTCTCGATCTTTTGAGTGATTGCTTATGTGTGGTTACTATTGCTTGCTTACGATAGATTGACCGGAGTGTGACGAGTAGATCTATCAGGAGTTTTGAGTGCGAATCATCTGCATCAACATTGCAGGCAAGTTCACACTTTGATCATATCCCTTTCATACCCAGTTTTTATGCATTAGATTCAATCCTCAAACATTGCATGGTTAGGATCAAATTAAAATGTGGGTTTTGGGAAGTAGTTGACGTATTACCTATTACCCGTTTCATTTATCAAACCCTTGGGAGTTACTTCTACGTTGCTATTATATTGCCATGCTATGCTCGTAGACGTGGATTGGGTTTGAGTGATGTTCATGACAGATGTGAGATTGATAATAATGGTTTACTTAAGGTGGCAACTAAAACTCACATCTGGGTGGATTGAGGCACCTGGAGAACCCAGTGTTGTCTGTTTGTATAAGGACCGCCACCCAGGCTCAAAGGGATCATAAGATTATTCATGCTAAAAACTTCCGTGTGCAGCCACAAGCTATTATGGGCTCTAGCATAGTTGAGTAAGTTGTGGGAAACCTTTCCATGATGGGCTAGCAGATGTAGGGGATTGTAGGTGTACCGGCCTATCTATCAGTTAAGGGGACCTCTTCGGAAAGACTGCGTCTCGGTCATCCGTTTCTCAAACATCATGCAGTGCGAGAATCAAGCGGAGGCGATCGAGTCTTGTGGGGAAAAGTGCGCAAACCTCTGCAGAGTGTACAAACTAATCATGATTAGCCGTGTCCCCGGTTATGGACATCTTGAGTATCTAGTTCTTGGATTATCCCGTTGATCTCATCATGTTACTTTTAATTAATATTGTTGGGTTAATGATGATACTTAATTGGGATTGAGATACTGTCAACCATCTCAATGTTTCACAACCACCATGATAGTTAAATAAAATTTATTCCTTTGAAGTAGGGAAAAATTGGCTTTTCGCAAAAACATTATAACCATAGAGCTTTTCCACCAGCCATATATGCATGTAGTGATAGCCTTTGTTCATCATTTCTCTATGGTGTGAATTTGCCAGCATATTCCATGTGCTGACCCGTTTTCGGGCTGCAACGTTTCATGTTGCAGGATTCTTACGACGAGTAAGTGATACGTTAGGGTTACGATTTCTACACTCAACTTTGCCGTTGGTGTTGATGGGAATCCACAACCTTGTTACTTCCGCTATTTTGGATTGAGGTAATAGTATTTACGTTACTTTATACATGTGATTCACCTCTGTTATAAATCCTCGAGTACTGTGTGTGTCAGCATACCGATCCAGGGATGACACTTAAGCACAGAGACTTGATCCATTCGGGTCGGGTCGCTACAGTGGGGGGGAGGGAGGGCAGCAGTATGACAGCCCCTGGCGCCTCCCTCTCCCCCTGCAACACCTCTCCCTCTCGCAGAAGCTTGGCGAAGCCCTGCCGAGAACCCGCTACTTCCACCACCACGCCGTCGCGATCTACAAGGGTATGTAGATGCACTCCTTTCCCCTCGTTGCTAGTATACTCCATAGATGGATCTTGGTGATGCGTAGAAAATTTTAAATTTCTGCTACGTTCCCCAACATGGGTAACCCACACAGCATGCTCAGGGTTCGGCGAGGACGTGATCTCCTTCCTGCCAGCGGCGTCCTTCTCGGAGTAGATCACGGCGGCGGGCTCCTTGATCGAGCCGTCCGGATAGCCCATCAGCCCCGCCCCCTTGATGTGTGGCAAGACCTGTGCCTTCCACACCAGGAAATTCTCTCGGGTCAGTTTTTCGGTGATGGTGTGACCGAGAGAGGCGATGGAGGGCGTGGCCATGGCGACGGATGAGGAGGAGCTCGACATCTAGATGCGATGGAAAAGGTAGGCTATGTATACCATGTGAAAAGAATAGGTTAAGCGTATGCCTAACAGGGACGCATTGCGTATTAATATAAGGGCCGAAGCCAGGTTGTTACAAAGAGATTTACATGGCGTGGATTGGTCTCCAAGGACTCAATCACAACAGCTTAACAACCTAATCTATCCTACGGTTTATACAACACCGAAGGTTACAACGTTTAACATCTACATTCTAAACTATGTTTGTATATGTGTGTATTTTATATTAAAATTGCTAAAAAGTCTTATATTTAGGAACGGAAGAATACTCTACTGTACTATTGCCAGCTGCGTACCGCACTCGATTCTACTCAACTACCGGCACGTCTACATATGCACCTAACGGGCGGCGTGCATGTAGCTAGCAGCTTTAGCATGCGATCCTTGGTCCCATGCTTCTTGGAGCCAGGAACCATATGCCCCGCGCAGAGTCTATTCCGCTTTTTTTTACACTGCCTATTTCATTATTTGACGTCGTATTAGTACTTTTTTTGTTTCTTTTTACTACATGTATTAATAAATAATTCAAACTATGCAAAGTTTGATTAAATCTTTATTTCAAAATATCAACATCAATACTATAGTTATACAGTATGAAAATTCATTTCATTGTGCATCTGTTGATATGGATTTTTTATTATTTTGAATGGTGTTGTTTCCTATAAAATAGGTTATACTTACTAAGAGCATCTATAGCCGGCCTCCTCAAATCTTCCTCAAACGTCTGCGGGCGCACCCGGATAGAAGAGAGAAGAGAAAAAATGACACAACTAGACTCCTCATACCATCCCTATGCCCTCGGGCTGCACACGAACCCTCATATTGATGATAAATGTGGGGAGGATATGAGGTCTTGCAGACGTGCCTGGTCAGTCCGCCACATAGGACGCGGCCCATCCCAGGCCACTTTTTCTCGTTCTTTATTTTTTCTTTTCCTTCTCTCTCAACATCTTCGTCAATCACATGCAAGTCACCGGACATATAAGGGAAAACAAATAAGATGTATGGTTGCATGAACGGATAAATAAGAACTTAACCTGGGCACACCCACTGATGTTTATACTGTCAGATTTGCTAAGTCTTGTCGTAGATGCTCTAAGTTTGACTTTAGACAAATTTTATGTGCTAACTACAAAGAAACATCAAGGATAAGTAAAATCCACGTACAACGCGGCTTAATTTTGATGCTATGATACAGTCTGGAATTCGACGTATGGCACGAACATAATATTAGGCACTATCATTATATTTTTCACATAGATGACCCGTGAGTACGTGCTTGGGAGAAGATTTCCAGTCTATAAATCCGCCGGCATGAACAGCGGTTGACGGTTCACACGGTTTACTCTACCCTGCACGGCCATGCATGGATGCCCCCGCTTCTGTAGAGGAACAAGAAATTGACTAAATGGCCTACTTACGTACAAGGTTTTGGTTACCGAATGGGGCATTTTTACCAAGGGGGATCGGTAAACGTGGTTACCACAGTTACCATGAAATTTCAAACGAATTTTGAACAAAATTTATAATTCAATTTTGAATTCAAATTCTTTCAAAATAGATATAGATAGCACTTGAACTTATATTATCATAAAAGAGCTACGAGCTTAGTGGAAGGTTGTCTACGCGATTGTTGTGAGGTGTTGCCATACTTTACTATACATTGAGCGTTTGAATTCAAGAAATTCATTTTCTTTACTCGAAATGACTATTTATCGAGGGGGCCGAAATATGTGGTAACCATGGTAAATCTTGAAATTTTGAGCGGTAACCAAAACCCAAACCCTGCTTACGTACCACCATGCACGTGTTTAGTTATCACACATACATCTTCAACCGCGCATACGAGCGGAGCACTACGCCTTAATTTGGGTCGACTTGTCTGTCGTATGGGCGCGATGGATCGATGTGGCCGCCATGGTGCCATGCCATGACACGGTTGTGGCTGGCCCGAGGACACACAAATACAACAGCTGGCCTGTACACTAACTCACCATTTGCCCTGCTCTAGACCCCAAACCGAACATGGAGGCAGAACAAAATCATCTTTTAACCCTACCCTGACTCTTTCCAACCGCTAGCCAGCTCACCTGCACCCCACTCCACTCAGCTCTGCTGCATCCGTAGATTTCCTTGTTTCAATTGTTTCACCGCTGCTTTTGTGCTTTCCTTGTACGTACAACATTTTGTGCTTTTCTTTTGACTACCAGGAGCTGGAACAGAGTGATTATCAGCACAAGTGAGGTACACTACTTGCTGTCATTTCTTCGGCTCGATGGACGCGACTGCGGAAGCTGCCTTTTCAGGTCAGCGGCTGAGCGCTCCTCCCTCCCTCTCTCTCTGTTTCCAGCTAGGCCTGAGTGCCCGCCAGTACCAGCTGGCCCGGGGCGAGACGTTCGAGGTCTCGGCTGGTCACGCACGGAGCAGCAGCGTCCGGGTCACGAGCGATGATAGACGGAGGACGGACGTGTCGACCGGTGCTGGACCGGTTCGCTCCAGCCGAACGATTTGTTGGCCACAGCGAATCCGGCTACAGTGGCTACACAGCATTTGCATGCATGCTTCCTGGAAGACGGCACGTCTTCCGGAGGCACCGCCGAACATGACAAGGTGGCCTTGGGCTGGGCCTGCAGCCGAAAGAGAGAAACGAAAAGCTCTTTTCGCTCGTTTGCTCAGCCACCCATGCAGATGCAACAACCACAGTCGAGGTCGAGCAGCAAGGACCTAGCGGCGCGGCGGCGGGGGCAGCACAGCGAGCGCAACAGTGGCGTCCTCGCTGGTCGCTGCCGCTGTCCGCCCGGCGGGGCCGGCGGCACAGCCGTCCTCGTCGCTGCGCCTACGCGGCTAGGCCTAGGCGCACTGGCCGGCCTGCACGCGCGCCCAGGTTCGCCCCCGTGCCGAAATCAAAGAGCCATCACATGCCCCGGCCTGCACCCCGAGCTGCCTCTCTCTACAGCTGCACTGCGGGCCTACGTACGGTACGGGCTACTCCCAGCTAAGCCCGAAATGAAAATTCGGCCTCGCCTGCCACGCTTCGCCGCCACTCCTTTCACGTGCGCCAGCTCACGGACCTAACAAGCCAGCTAGCCGCCGCACGCGCCGTCCGATGGCCATCGAGCGGCCGGAGCGCGCGCACGGCCAGGCACGGGTTACAGTGCGGTGCCAGTGTGCTCGCTCGACTCGAGCCCCGGGCCCCGGCTCGGGGGTTGGGCCGCCGTGGGCTTCCGCACGATCACGAGGATGGTGGATGGCTCCGACCACCCGGACTTGTCCCCGGCAAAAAGAAATGGCTTTCCTTTTCCTGCTTGTTTGTGAGCACTAGCATCTGAGAGCCTGTGTTTTTGCAAGTGTAGAGCCAGAACCAACGACAAGGTGTATCGAAGCAATCGGGAAGGGCGCTCCTCTCCTTTGGACCATATTCGGCGGCCGGAAACTCTACAAAATCTACCCATGTAAAGTCATGGAGCCATAGAGGGTAGGCCTAGGTCCACCTGGTTGCTAGCTAGTAGCTTTTTGCTGCGAGAAATATAAATTCATGTAGGCCGTGGACCACCGGAATATTTTAATCCGTTCCTTAGCCATATGATGATGATTGGAAAGACTCTCCTCGGCCAGCAGATTTAGTAAGCAGTTGGTTGATTTTCTAGTGTAATAACAAAAGAATGTACAGCTAGCACATGAATGGTACGCCAAGATCAGACGGCGGTTGTGCATCCAAGCTCATGATTGGAGTACGCTGTAAAGTCTTCCTTGTATATTGGATCTATGCGCCGCGCGCATGCAGATGCTAGCGATTTTTCAGCTACAAAATCGGCACACTTGCGCAATGTGTGTATCAAGTGAACCAGCTCCAGGAGAAATTATATACGAGTAGTTTTTACAGAAAACATAGAAGTTGTTGATTAAGTCGGTATCATTCTATGCTTACATTATTCCGTGCAACGTCTGCAGCTCAAGTTTTGGAGTGGAATATTTCCAGAAACCCTTTACGGGCATGCAGGGGCAATTATAATCATCGTTAACACATAAAATACCTGCCCGCGAACAGCCGCGTCCTTCTTTTATTTAAAGCGGATTTTGTTTCAGTTCCAAAAACGAGAGTCCTACGCACTGCAAACCCAAGGAACTAGCACAAGGAACCTGCAAACTGCAGTTACCTATTTTTCATTTACTATAAACCAAAATATTATTCATATACTATGCTATTTTTATTTTGAGGGAGGAACATACTATCAGATGGGGAATAATGATATCAAGAGAGTTTTTGATTATATGCGCAAAAAAAGAGAGAGTTGTTGAATAAGTGTGCCTATGTTTTTCTGTAAAAAAAATAAGTGTACCTATGTTTACATTACTCCAGCCCTCCCTCTGCAAACATAAGTGGGAGGATGGACATTTTGCATTTGTGTATAAAGCCATAGAGGTAGTACTCCCTTTGTAAAGAAATATAAGACCGTTTAAATCACTAAATATCAGATTATTGGAGTGGAATATTTCTTGAAATTACTTACAAGCACGCAGAGGTAATCATGATAATCGTTAACGCGTCAAATACATTTCATAGAGCAGCTACAAGCTTCGTTTATTTATATATTGTAAGTAGATAGTGGATTGTTTTTGTTCCAAAAACACACTCGTACACGTCACTGACGGAAAAGAAATAAGCTCACAAAATCAAGCACTCCAGCAAATTGCAGTCACCAAATCCATTTCTAAACGAAATTATTGTTGATACTGCCATGCTACTTTGCCGGGGTAGAGTAATATGTTCGGAGTATGCGGAGTTGTAGAGCGAGCTGTTTGCGTGGGCGCGAGCGAGCCTGCGTGATTCTTGGGTAGTTGATGGCGGGGAGGCGTGGCAAGTTGGCGGGAAGGCTGGTGGCTGCCTGACTAGGCGCCTACGTGGAGGTGGAGAGAAGCGGCATCTCGAGGAGGAGGACTGGCAGCGCGTGGAGCGGGTGGGCCAATTTTTATTACGTACTATTATAGTCGACCAAGGAGAAAAAAAAAGGAAATCAAAAGGCGCGGGCGGGCAGGCAGGCAGAGCAGGGCGCAGGGAGGGGTGTGATGAGCTGGGACTGAGCGGAGGCCAGCTGGGAGTCTCTCTCGGGTACGGCCCGGACGCAGCTCCCGTCGCCGCTCGCCTGGACTCCGCCGACGCGCCCTAGGCCCGGTCCATGGACCGCCCCAGCCGAAAGCCCGCCCCTCAACTCACTCCTTGCGACGCGGACGCGGCGACTAGCTTTTGCTTGCGGTCCATGGACGGGGCTCACTCACGCGCTGCTCGGGCCGCGGCGGCCTCGCCTTTTGTTTCTTGCCCAGAACTCTCCACTGTAGCTTGCCGAGCTGTCCTCGCTCGCTCCCATGTGTCCCACACACTTTACCATGCACTGGCCCACCGCCTCATTCCATTTCGCCCCCCCTCCGCTGCTCCCCCGGTATCGCCCTCCGCCACCCCGCCAAATACCCGTCCTGCCCCTACCCCTACCCCTACCCCATACTACAGTAAGCCATTTTGGCGTTGGGTCCCCACAGATCTTCGTTTGGGCTGGAACGGAATTGGCGTCTCCTCCCGGAGGAAAATGCATGCAGCTGTGGGCTGTGAAACACGCATGCATGACCCGGGAACTCGCTCGCTGAATAGTTAAACAGAGTAGTAGCACCAGCATTAGCGAGGCTGACAGAACGCACATGTGTTCTGAATACAGTTGATGCAAGAGCTAAGTAATAATAGTATTAACTCCCGATTGGGCAACATGAGATTCAGCTCTATTTATATTAATTAGTAGTAGTACTAGTGGGAAGGCCCTCCATGGATTAGTTCCGGAAATTAACTCCTCCTGTCTACATTCATTTTCGACAGCACCATGTTGCTCCCGGGTCCATTTAAAGTCACCTTCATACGACCAATATCCACAAGGATATAGATACTCGGAGAGGGAAGCAATGTTTGTTTTTTCCCTGAAAAAACTGCTGTTTGTTTTTTCCCTGAAAAACCAATGTTTCAAGGCAGGAGATAACTTAGCAGTGAGAACATACGCGAATAGGGCAGAACACAAGGAAAAGACCGGCAAGCCTGCTGTGTACAATGAGAAGCGTATGCATTATGCAGTGAGGATAAATTAAATTATTTAGTTAACAGCACTCGTGGAACTTTAACGGCCTCAGATTCTTCCAAGTGCATCGATTCGAACTGCATTTCTTCTGACTCGGACGCTTGACCGGTCTCGCATGCAGCTTCACAGACACTGCATCACCAGGTAATTATTGCGCCACATGGATGATCAAACTCCACGTACGACAGCACCCCATGCATATGGTTCCTGTAATCACGTGAGGCGGCAAAGATAAATACACTACTGACGAAAAACTCATCCCACTGTACGTTTCCACGCATGCCGTTTCCTTACTGAGCCGTTTCTGCGCATGCAATTTCTTTACTGCATGCGATAGTTTTTGTTATCCGGTGAGGCTCCTAAAATAATCACGAACACTACCGCTGCGACACTAATGAGCAGTTAAGTGCACGCTAATGGAGAGTCGCAGGCAGGGCGGAGAGCGGTAACAGGAGTAGTGGCGTGGCGTGGTGCAATGAACACCACGTACGGCGGTTTCGGACAACTGTAGAGGCTGTTCGATCGGCGATTGAGTGTTCTGTACTCGTGGTCGTGTGGTAGACTGGTGGTAGAATACCCGTACGAAAGCTACACCTGGTCTGGTCTAGTCGTGGTCGACGACAACGACATGGCGTGGTTGAAAATACTACTGCCACTCATCATTCTTATTTGGTTCATACTACGTACATGACTTGACTCTCGTCTACCACATTCGAACCCCAATTATATTCTGTTTTCTCTCCGTTGATTAACTTGCATTTGTGGTCCCAGCGGAACCCTATTCCAATTTCGAAAAGAGTCTCGAGTTACAGCCTCTGTCCGAGACGATAAAAAGACGCAGAGATCGATACAGTGGGGGAGGGAGCGAGTGAGTGAGTGTGGTTGCAGCAGACTGCGCAGTCGTGTTTGTTGGTGCGGGTCGGTGTGTTAACACTAACTGCCGTTGGTGGTTGCACCTCGCCCCCGCCCTCGCCGCGCGCATGCATGCAGCCCGGTGCCTCCTGCTACGTACCGCTACGTACTGCGTCGTCACGCGGGGCTGCCTGCCCGCAATCAATGCCGTCGATCGCTAATCTACCAAGATAACTGTGGCCGATCTTCTCCTACTCGCCAGGCCAAGAGGCTCGCACGTAAAGCGTACCGGCAGGTCGGTGCGAGCGCGCGCAGGAAAGCTCGAGCGGGCACTGGTGGCCGGCGAGTGATCGTAGGGCGGATCGGCGACGTACGTACGTACGGCGGGTACACGGTCATTTATGGATAGGTCGTGCCGCGGCGGTGCCTGGTGCCGAGGCCGGCGCGCGGCCCGGACATGGAAACACGCAGACAAGGCGATGCATTAAGGTGTGCTGTGCGATTTACCGGCACGAGCCCGCGCGCGCGGCCGGTCAAAAGGTGTAGACGGCGCCGGCCCACGCGCACCCATCCAGGCACCCAGCGTCCAAGCCAAGCGAGCCGAGCCAGTGTCAGCGTTGTAAATACGCGCCAAACCCCCAGCAGCCAGCGGCCGCGTCGCCCGAGCCGAGCATGCATCCAACCCAACCCAGAAATGGCCGGGCCGTCGCCATCGTCGCCGCACCCGACACAAGTCAAACCCCCCAACGCGCAGCGCACCGCCTCCGTGCCCGGGCTGGCGCGCCGGGGCGCTCCCGTCTTTTCCCTCCCACCACTTGGCTGGCTGGGTCGGCAGAGAGCCGGGCCCCATGCATGCATCCCCGCTGATGCGGAGAGTGGACTGGACTGGTGGACCTCCACTCCTGGAACTTCACACGCGCCAGATGGATTCGTGGGTTTGGCGGGGGTGTTGCTGCATGTTTGCCGCGCCTCCAGTCCAGTAGTCTCCGGGTCGCCACGCCCACGCGCATGTGGGAGTTTTGTAACTCGAGGTGGGCGGGGCGGCCATATGGCACGAGTAGGTGAGGTGGAGCGTGGCTTTCCGGTTTCAAATTTTGGGTTTAGTCTCAGGTTTCTAATAAATCCCCAACTGGCGGGAGTGGAGCGGCGGCCCAATCCGGGCGACGGCTCGCTCGGTGGTTGACTGCGGGCATTGACCCGGCGTCAATGCTTGCTGACACTCGCATCACCATCCACCCAGCGAATCGTGCTGCTAGTGATGCATCCGGTTCCATATATACACTCCTCCACCGCCGCAATTCCAGTATACTATTACTGCATTCGGTCATGCTTATTCGAGTTGCTATAGTCATGTTTTTTGGGGGGCTGGAGATCGCCTCACGAAAATTGCTTTTGGATCTGGTATCATGTTTATTTTTTATTTTTGTTGTGGGTGGTATCATGTTTGTTTATATTCCAAGAGAACTATTTTTTTTGCAGGTGAGAGAGAACACTATTTGAGGTGCAAAAAAATCTGAAGAAACTAACATGCACAGGCAGACTGATGTGTTCGTACATATAAATTTTGAATTTTCATCTAATCTGTGATTCTGACATGCCTACATGAAAAAGGACAAATGTGTCTTTTATATATATATGATATAGTTTCTCTTGATGAATTTTGCACTTGCAAAATACTTTTAGATATTTCCCAAACTTACTACTATAAAGCAACAAGTTTTGATTAAAAAAATGGTGCATTCTAACCCACGCTTGAAGGCGCCTCACTCTTTTCGACATTCTTCATTTTTTTCACGCCATTGATTGTCTGATCTAACATGGAGAGTTTGTGTTACATGCAAGGAGCCGAGGACATGCAAAAATTATAGTGCTCCGGTCCATATTACTTGTCGCGGCTCTAGTACAACTTTATCGAGGGGACTAGTATAGTTTAGACTATTCTTAGAGCCCCGCCTCTTATGGGTACATGTTATACGATTTGATTGACGAGCAAATTCAAACATATCAACTTTTTTACAAAATCTGTGTATGCTAATTTTAGTGTGAAACAGCTCCTTAGCTATCACTCGCTTATCTTTCTCGCCAACATTTGCGAGAACATGTGCAACACGACTTCTATCAACACTAGTTGAATGCCCCCACATTTCTATGGGACAAGCTTATGTATAGAGACATTGATAAAAAATGTCACTGTAATTCACAGGCATGTCCTTACGATGCATGGGCACGCATATTGCCATAAACTTGCTACTGTTGTACGACCCCGGGCAAGTAAAATACCGAAGAATAACTTGCATACGTCAGACGCATCCCGCGCATAAGATCGACGCCACCTCGGCGACAGCAGACCCAAACCCCAAATAGCGACGCGCGCTCCGCAATCCCCGACATGAGCATGAGGATATAATTCCAAGGCAGCAAACATACGTGTTGGAAATCCCATGGGGGTCCGTGGAGCACATACCCAATCTTGCACCCTACTCATGGCTGGATAAACCAGTACCTCTGCACATCTCAGAAGCCAGGCGTCAAGCTCTGGGAAGAGTGTGGTGAATCATGCATCCAATAGGATTACCCCGAGACATTTCCACCCATGACGAGGTGTCAAACCCCACCCTGGACCTAGCAGGGTACAAGTAAGAGTATTCAAGCTTCATGGCGCATTGGATGGGATCGACACCCCTATAACCGGTCACTATCTTCTGGGTTTTCTAGACTTTTACCTCGGGTGTCAGCAGTACCTCGGGAGCCAAATCCGAGAGAAGTTATCACTCCGACTCCGACTATGCTCAAGATGAAGGTGTTGCTGGTCTTGCTCTAGTGTCATCCAACTCGCACGACATATTTGATTCACCAAATAAAGGAATTAGAAGATGCTTCATGGCTAAAGGCCCCAAGGTATCACACCCCAAGTATCTTGATTTCAATAGTGATGAAGATGATTCGCTAGGTGATGATGATTTGCTTGTTGATAAAACTTGTGATGTGAGCTATAATGAACCTGCTAGTAATCATGATAATCAAGATGAAACGAATGACAATGCTAAGAAGGAGATTGAGCATCTAACTAAAGAACTAAACACTCTTAAGTTAGCTCATGAAACAACTCAAGAAGATCATAGAGAGCTCCTAAGAACTCATGAGAAGCTACGCTTTGAGAAGCTAAATTTAGAGCAAGAGCATGAGTTTCTAAAAGAAATCAATGATGATGTTCGAAAGAAGAGTTCTTCTTACATTGCCAAATGGATCCTCTTGTCTACATACATGACACAAGTTAAATCTAGTAACAAGAGTAAGAATGATTCTTCTTCTAGTAATAACAATAACCAGGCTAAATCCAACATTGTTGCTTCTAGTACTTCTCTTGATTCCACTAATGATTCTCTTAGCCAAGTTACACTTGAGCAAGAAAATAGCTTATTGAAGGGAATTATAGAGAAAGGTGTTTACAAGAGTATTGCCGGGAGTAAGCAATTCGAAGAAATTATACGCAAGCAAAGAAGACAACGAAAAAATCAAGGTGTTGGTTTTGAACGGAAGTTCAATGCAAATGGAGTTGAATGGGAAGAAGATCAATACCCCAAGACGAAGTTTTTTCCTCAACAAGAGAAATACGACCCCACTTCTTTTGAGGGAACACAAGCTCAAGATGATCTTCCAACACAAGACCACACTAGTAGAAAAAGGGTCAAATGTCAAGCACATGGCTAGCCGGCCGCTTTCATTAGTACCGGTTCGTGGCCGGCCTTTAGCACTCGTGCCACGGACCGGTACTAAAGTGAGTGGTGGCAGGATGTTGTCAGTCCGGGGCCCCTCCGGCACCTTTAGTACCGGTTCGTGGCACGAACCGGTGCTAAAGGTCGTCCTACATAAACCCTTCGTCCACCCGAGCTCGCTCTGTTCTTCCCCTTTCCCCTCTCATCTCTGTTCTTCCCCTCTTCCTCTCGAGCTCATCACACATTTTGCCAAAATTTGTCAAGATTTGAAGGCCCCCATCCATTCAAATGATCACAAAGGTTAGCAACTTTGTCCTTTCATCTCTCAATGCTAGATTAGCTCTTGCAATGCTTTGTATAGTGATTAATTTATGAGTTTAGTAATTTGGTAGAAAATATATGTGCTAGTATTTGATTTATATGCAATTTGTGGTCAAAACTAACACTTAGTGCCTTCTAAATCTCCGTCGTAACCACAGTCGATCGCCCGCACCGTTCCGTCGCCGGCACCACCTTGTGGTGAGCCTCTTGTTCATGAATGTTTTACATTACCAAATTGATGCTTGTGTGATTTGGATATATAGTTACTCGTATAATTATCTTACCCGTATGTTGTTTGTTATACATAGTGCCATGGTTTTGATATCCGTCCCCGTCGGCCCTCGTCCTTGTTATGATTCGGATGTGGTATATTCTCTTTTAAAACTAGTTGTTGCATTTCGTGTTTATGACAAATTATGCCCATCAAGTTGACATAGATATTTTTGTCTAGGAGGTTTGTGAACCGGAAATTCCAACCGACCCTATTGTCGAGAGGTTAAATTTAGTTGAAAGAGAAAACGAGTATTTGAAAGAAAAATTGAAAAGAATTGAGGGGGAGAAGATGGAATTGGAGTTGCATGTTGCCGATGTCGTCGATGATCACAAGATCAAGATGGAGAAAATGCGCTTGAAGATTAGAAAGATTAGAAAATATGCCATTGATAGTGAGGCTTGGTATCATTATGCTGTTGGATCAATTGTTACCTTAGTTGCGATCTTGATCGCATTTGTTGTTGCATTTAAATTCTTTAGTTAGAGAGTTATTTGTTTGCTGCATTTAAGTCTTGTATGAACTTTATGTATGAACTTGTATTAATTTGGTCTATTCGGTGTCGTGTAATGAAGATGAGCCGGCAATGGATGTACGATGACCGATGCTCTCCCGAGTTCATTAATGGCGTGCAAACTTTTCTGCTTGCGGCTGAGGCAAACAAGCGGGCGGATGGTTTTATGCCTTGTCCATGTTTAGTCTGTAAGAATGATCACAATTACTCTACGTCAAGAACTATTCACGTCCACCTGTTTAAGTCAGGTTTCATGCCCCACTATAATGTTTGTACTAAGCACGGAGAAAGAGGGGTTATGATGGAAGACAATGAAGAAGAAGAGGACGACGACAGCTATCCTGGCCATGGGTTCCCTGAATACGATGATACAACAATGGGGGAAGAAGCTGAGCCGGCAATGCGGGAAGAAGCTGAAGAAGAGGCATCAGATGAGCCCGCTGATGATCTAGGTCGGGCCATTGCCGATGCAAAGAGAAACCGCGCAAGTGATTTGGAGAAGAAGAAGTTGCAACGCATGTTAGAGGATCACAAGAAATTGTTGTACCCGAATTGCGAAGCTGACAAGAAAAAGTTGGGCACCACACTGGAATTGCTGCAATGGAAGGCAGAGAATGGTGTATCTGACAAGGGATTTGGAAAGTTGCTGGTAATGATAAAGAATATGCTTCCAAAGGACAACGAATTGCCCGAGAGTACGTACGAAGCAAAGAAGGCTGCCTGCCCTCTAGGGTTAGAGGTGCAGAAGATACATGCATGCCCTAATGACTGCATCCTCTACGCGGTGAGTACGAGGATTTGAACGCTTGCCCGGTATGCGGTGCATTGCGCTATAAGATCAGGCGCGATGACCCTGGTGATGTCGTGGGCGAGCGCCCCAGGAAGAAGATTCCTGCCAAGGTGATGTGGTATGCTCCTATAATACCACGGTTGAAACGTTTGTTCCAAAACAAAGAGCATGCCAAGGCGATGCGATGGCACAGAGAAGACCGTAAGAAAGACGGAAAGTTGAGAGTACCCGCTGACGGGTCGCAGTGGAGAAAAATTGAGAGAAAGTACGGGAAGGAGTTTGCAGATGACGCAAGAAACGTATGGTTTGGTCTAAGCGCAGATGGCATTAATCCTTTTGGGGAGCAGAGCAGCAACCATGGCACCTGGCCTGTGACTCTATGTTTGTATAACCTTCCTCCTTGGTTGTGCATGAAGCGGAAGTTCATTATGATGCCAGTGCTCATCCAAGGCCCTAAGCAACCCGGCAACGACATTGATGTGTACCTAATGCCATTAGTTGAAGAACTCTTACAGCTGTGGAATGGAACAGGTGTACGTGCGTGGGATGAGCACATGGGGGAAGAATTTGACCTAAAGGCCTTGCTGTTCGTGACCATCAATGATGGGCCTGCTCTCAGTAACCTTTCAGGACAGACAAACAAGGGATACCGCGCATGCACGCACTGTTTGGATGATACCGACAGTATATATTTGGACAATTGTAGGAAGAATGTGTACCTGGGACATCGTCGATTTCTTCCGAGCAGGCATCCCGTAAGAAAGAAAGGCAAGCATTTCAAAGGTGACGCGGATCACCGGACGAAGCCTCGCCACCGTACTGGTGCTTATGTACATGATATGGTCAAGGATTTGAAGGTGATCTTTGGAAAGGGTCCTGGCGGACAACCTGTTCCGAATGACGCTGACGGACGCGCACCCATGTGGAAGAAGAAATCTATATTTTGGGACCTGCCCTATTGGACAGACCTAGAGGTCCGCTCTGCAATCGACGTGATGCACGTGATGAAGAATCTTTGTGTGACCCTGCTTGGCTTCTTGGGCGTGTATGGGAAGACAAAAGATAAACCTGAGGCACGGGAGGACCAGCAACGTATGCATGGAAAATACGGCATACATTAGGGTCATGCCAGCTACGCTCTTACCAAAGAAGAGAAGGAAATCTTCTTTGAATGCCTCCTCAGTATTAAGGTACCGTCTGGCTTCTCGTCGAATATAAAGGGAATAATAAACATGGCAGAGAAAAAGTTCTAGAACCTAAAGTCTCATGACTGCCACGTGATTATGACGCAACTGCTTCCGGTTGCATTGAGGGGGCTTCTACCGGATAACGTTCGATTAGCCATTGTGAAGCTATGTGCATTCCTCAATGCAATCTCTCAGAAGGTAATCGATCCAGAAATCATACCAAGGTTAGAGAATGATTTGGTGAAATGTCTTGTCACTTTCGAGTTGGTGTTCCCACCATCCTTCTTCAACATCATGACGCACGTCCTAGTTCACCTATGCGAAGGGATTAACGTTTTGGGTCCTGTATTTCTACACAATATGTTCCCCTTTAAGAGGTTCATGGGAGTCTTAAAGAAATATGTTCATAACCGTGCTAGGCCAGAAGGAAGCATCTCCGAGGGCCATGAAAATGAGGAGGTCATTGAGTTTTGTATTGACTTTATTCCTGACCTTAAGCCGATTGGTGTTCCTGAATCGCGGCATAAGGGCAGACTGGATGGAAAAGGCATGCTAGGAGGGAATCCAAAAATATGTATGGACGGACATTCTCTCACTGAAGCACACTACATAGTTCTACAGAATTCCGCCTTGGTGGCTCCGTATAAGGACGAACACAAGAATTTTCTACGCTCCAAACACCCGGAGCGGTCTGATGACTGGATTACACGAGAAAAACCAAGAGTGTTGCCGGCTGGTTGCAGACACGTACCATGCATGACGCCTCTATTGAAGATGACCTGTACTCGCTGTCCCAGTTACCATCTTCGAATAGAATGACTTTCAAAGGGTACGAGATAAATGGTAATACATTTTACACGATCGCCCAAGATAAGAAGAGCACCAACCAAAACAGTGGTGTCCGCTTTGATGCACCAACCAAGACGGGAAAGGAAACATATTATGGTTACATAGAGGAGATATGGGAACTTGACTATGGACGTGGTTTGAAGGTCCCTTTGTTTCGGTGCAAATGGGTCAATATGACACGAGGCGGGGTAACGGAAGACTCCCAGTATGGAATGACAACAGTGGATCTCAACAATCTTGTGTATGCAGATGAACCATTCGTCCTAGCTAATGATGTGGCACAGGTTTTCTATGTGAAGGATATGTCTACCAAGCCGAGAAAAAGAAAAGGTAAGGAAGCGAATGCATCATACGATGAGCCAAAGCGCCACATAGTTCTTTCTGGGAAGAGAAACATCGTGGGAGTGAATGACAAGATAGACATGTCAAAAGATTATGAAAAGTTTTATGAAATTGCTCCATTCACAGTGAATATTGACCCGGGCATCCAGTTAAATGATGAAGATTTTCCATGGCTACGGCGTAAAGGGACACACGCGAACAAAAAGTTTCACACCCAAAGATCTGGGATGTGATCGGCTTCACTATCATCACTTTCTTCTGTGTTTCACACCCAGGAGGGAATCTCTGTAATAGTTAGGGGAGTTATGTGTTTTGGCATTTGAAACGCGAAGAAATTTTATGTGCAAACAAATTCTTTCATGCATTTACTGATTTTTTCAGCTAAATGACCCTGAAATTGAAAAGTATTTCAAATGAATTCAGAAAAGGTTGAAAGTTGGCATGGTATCATAATTTCACCCACATAGCATGTGCAAAAAATTAGAGAGGGTTACCGCAAAAACTGGATGCACTTCGTGTACAAAATGGACAATCTCTTTCGAAGTATCAGCGTTTTGGACGAAAACTCATCCGTTACAAAGGCATTTCATTTTTTAAATAACCTAAGCATTACCAAATTGAATATAATGATAAAACACACTATTATTAAACAATAGAAAAAAGAATCACTAAAAATCTATTTTCAAAGTTAAGTTATTCACAAACTAGTGATTCACACAAATTTCAAATAATTCAAAATGTAAACTATTCAAATTTGTAAACTACCGGCACTAATAGAAAGTTTGTAATTTTTTGTACCTAAAGCAAAAATATTCACAAAGAAACTCTAAATACAGCAAAAAACAACTCAAAATAAACAAAACAAAAATAAATAAAGCAAAAAAAAATAAGAAAACAAAAAAGCCCGCCTACTGCGCCATAGCAGCCTGCATACGACTAGAAACCCGACCTGTTGTTGGGCCAGGATGCAGGCCCGCAATGGCCCAGTAGGCCCATAGGGCAGCACAGAACATTTAGGCCTAGTAGGCCTGCTTTGGAGAGGAGCTCGAGAGAGCTACCGCCCTGGGGCTTATAAACCAGTGCGGACGCCCCTCGGCTAGCGAGGTGGGACTAAACATGACGCACCGCACCTGCGCCAGCGCACCACCTTTAGTACCGGGTGGTGGCTCAAACCGGTATTAAAGGGAGGGTCTTTAGTACCGGTTGGAGCCACCACCCGGTACTAAAGGTGGGCGCTTCCCGCCGCTTGGCCTGGCCAAAATTGACCTTTAGTACCGGTTGATCGCTCCAACCGATACTAATGGCCCATCCTATATAAGAAAACACTTCAAAAAAATTCAGTTTCTCATCTGCTTCTTCTCCTCTGCCCCGTCGCCGCCCCCGTCGCCACCCCTCGTTGACGCCCCCGTCGACGCCCCGTCCCCGTCGTCGCCGCCCCGGCCGTCCCCGTCGCCG